>NW_027136130.1:0-146376 GCF_039906515.1 Pseudorca crassidens
ACCCATTCAGCATTTATTGTTTGTAGTTTTCCTGCTTATGTTTATTCTGACTGGTGTGAGCTGATACCTCTTTGTGGTTGGATTTGCATGCATCTCATAATCCCTTGAAATTGAGCTTTCAGGCATGTCCTGTTTTTCTTCAAACTGTGAGTACAGCTTACCTCTTCAAATGGTTTTCTTGAAGTATTTGCCTGATTTGGAAATATTTTGCCCATTACCTCCCTGGAGACATTTTGAGGGCAGGTTTCATTTACAGCCCTCCAGTACTTGTGCATAGGAAGTGATCATAAGCACAGGTTTTAAAGCTGCTGTGGCAGGTAACGGCCATTGGGTGGCAGCATTTCTGCTTTCCCCACTCTGGTAACAAGGGAAACAGACCTTTCTGCCAGTGGTGTTCCTCGGTTATACATTAGAGTGGAACGTGCCCGGATAACTCCACAAATGTTGATTTTTCCTTACTTATGTTTGGTTTCCAAATTGAATTTATTTCTTTTTATTGGAGTAATATTCCATTGTGTACATTGACCACTACGTCTTTGTGCATTCCTCGTTTGGCGGACATTTTTGTTGCTTCCAAGTGTTGGCTGCGGTAAATATTCCTGGAGTGCAAGATTGCTAGCATGTGTCTTTTTGATTCACAACCTCTCAGGCGATAGGCAGAGCAGTGGGTATGCTTGATTGAATGGTAGCTCAATATCTACCTTTCCAAGGCACCTCGTTTTTGTTTTCATTACTGGCTCTTACCAGGTCCCACTTTGAAGCGAGGGTACACATTGTTCCACAACCCCTTCAGCATTTATTCTTTGCAGAAGTTTTGCTGGTGGCCATTCTGACTAGTGTCAGCTGATAGGTTTTTGTAATTTGGGTTTGCATGTCTTCAAAAATACCAAAAAATTCATCATTTTACACGCCGTTTTCTTTTCTGTTAAAAATAGAATGTGAGTACAATATATCCCTTGAAATTGTCTTCTTGGAAGGTTGCCCTCTTTTGAATTTTTGGTCGATATTCGACCCCAGGATTTTTTTGGAGGGCAGGTCTCATTACAGAACTGCAGCTCAGGTGCATATTTAGTGGCCATTAGCACTGGGTTTAAAGCTGCTGTTGTAGGAAACGGCCAAAAGGAGGCAGCATTTCTCCAGTCCCAAATCTGGTTACTAGGGCAGCACAGCCTTTCTGGAAGTCGTGCTCCCAGGTTGTAAATTAGAATGGAATGTGCCAGGAAAACCCCCCGTAAGTTTATATCCCATTATTTCTTGTTCGTCTTTTAATTTTTTAAAATCGGGGTAATGATTAGAATATTGTTTATCCTAGGTGTATACAATCTGGTTCATTTGTACATTACATATGTATGTATGTATGTGTATATATGTATATATATATAATATATATTCATGTACAGATACTCTTCCCATGTAAATTATTGCAGAGTGTTCCATTGACCTCCCTTGCTATATGGTCGGTCTTTTTGATATGTGTATTTAATAGGTATTTGTACACGTATGGTAACCCTAATCTTAATTTTCCATTTCCCCCACCTATCCTTTTAGATAAGAAAAGTTTGTTTTCTAAGTCTGTGAGTTTCTTTCCTGTGAAAATACCATCATTTGTGTCAGTTGTTAGATAACGCCTATAAGTGATATCATAGTATATCTTTTGCTTTCCGACTTACCTCACGTTCTGTCATTATCTCTAGGTTCATCTATGGTGCCTCAAAGAGCAGTGTTTCACTGTTTTCCATGGCTAATAATCCATTGTGTACATGGAGCACTTCTTCTTTATCCATTCATCCATTGATGGACATTTTGGTTGTTTCCGTGTCTTGGCTATTGTGAAAACTCCTGCAGTGAAGCTGTTGCAGCCTGTGCCTCCTCGACTCTGGTCTTCTGAGGTGAGAGGCTCAGCACTGGGCCTGCTGAGTGGAATGCTGGCTCAAATTCTACTTTTAAACGCAGCTCTTTTCTGTTCTCATTATTGGCTCTTACCACATTACATCTCACCAGCAGCTAGAGGGTACACGGTTCTCTAAAACCCCATCAGCATTTATTGTTTGTAGACTTTTGGCTGATGGTACTTGACTTGCGTGAGTTGAAACCTTTTTGTAGGCTAGATTTGCATGAGTCTAATAATTCCTGATGTTTAGCTTTTACCCTTTTTCCTTTTTTTTTAAATAGTGAGTAAAACTTAGCTCTTCCTACTATCTCCTTGAAAAATTTGCCAGTTTTGAATTTTTTTGGCCATTCCATACCTCTGCACAGTTCTTGAGGGCAGTTGTCCTTTACAGTCCTGCGTCCTTGTGAATGTTAAGTGACCATTAGCTGTGGTTTTAAAGCCGCTCTTGCGGGAAAGGGCCACAAGGCGGCAGCATTTCTACATTTCCATCTCTGGCATTTTGGGCAACAGAGCTTTCCTGGAAATCGTGTTTGTAGGCTGAAAATCAGAGTGGAATGTGCCAGGGAAAACCCCCAAGAGCTTATATCTGCTTACTTCTAGTTTGCTTTTTAAATATAATTTTTATTATTTATCAGAGCAAATTTGCGAAAAATGTGTGTGTTCTAGGTGTACAGAATCTGGCTCATTATACCTATGTATCGATCTATTCACCTTTGGATCCTTTCCCGTGTAGGTTATTACAGAGTGTTGAGTAGACCTCTCTTGGTATTCCATAGCTATTTTGTGATTATATATTTCATATATATTAGTACATGTCTGTTAACCCCCATATCCTAATTCATACATTCCTTACACCTTTCCATTTGGTTAAACATAATTTGGTTTTCTGAATCTGTGAGTGTCCTTCTCTTGGAAATTATTTCATGGGTATCACTTTTTATGTAACACCTATAAGTGATGTAAGAGGATATTTTTCTTTTGGTTTCTTTCTTACTTCAAGTTGGGTGACTATCTCTAGATCCTTCTATGGTGGTGTCAATGGCACTCTTCCATGCTTTTCCATGGCTAGTATTCCATTGTGTACATGGACGACTTCTTCTTGGTGCCTATTTCTGTTGCTGGACAATGTTTTGAAGAAACATTGGTTTCTTCCAGGTCTTGGCTCTGGTACATGTTGCTGCAGTGCAGGTTTGCCAGTCTGTGCCTTTTTGATTCAGGTCTACTCAGGTGATAGGCCCATCAATTGCCCTACCAGATCACATGGTAGCTCAATTTTTACCTTTAAACAAACCTCCATTCTCTTCTCAGTACTGGCTGTTACCAGGTTACATCCCACCAGCAGCTAGAGGGTACACAGTTCTCTAAAACCCCTTCAGCATTTATACTATGTAGCCTCTTTCTGCTGATGATCATTCTGACGACTGTGAGGTGAAAGTTTTTGTAGACTGGATTTGCATGGTTTTATTAATTCCTGATGTTAAGCATTTTCCCATGCCCTTTCTTTCATAACAGAAAAAAGAAAGAAAGAGAATACAAAATGTGCGTAAAATCTGGGTCTTGAAATTGTCGTTTTGATATATGCACATCTTTGAGATTTTTGCTCGATTTACGACCCAAGGATTTGTTTTGAGGGCAGGTGTCATTTACAGGCCTGCAATTATTTTGACTATCAAGTAACCATTAGTGCTGGGTTTAGAGCTGCTGTTGTGTGAAACGGCCACAAGGTGGCAGCAGTTCTCCTTTACCTATTCTGGTTACTAGAGCAACAGTGCCTCAAGGGAAGTCATGTTCTAGGTTCTCAATGAGAATGGAATGTGCCGGGAAAAAACCCCTTAAGTTTATATCTGACTACTTCTTGTTCGTGTTTTAAATGTAATTTTCATTTTTTATCACAGCAAGGGTGATTACAATTTTTTGCTTGTTCTAGGTGTGCAAGATGTTGTTGTTTTACATATATACATATATCTATTGTTCTTTGGATCCTTTTCCCATTGTAGGTTATGACACAATGTTGAGTAGTCTTCTCGTGGTATTCCGTGGGTCTATGGTGATTTTATACTTCACCTGTGTTTGTATATCTCTGTTTAACCCGGCATCCTAATGTATCCAATCCTCACACCTTTCCATTGGTGAACCATAAGTTTGTTTAATGAATCTATGATTGCCTTTCTTTGTGGAAATATCTTCACTGGTATCAATTTTTAGGTAACACCTATAAGTGATATCATAGGATATGTGTCTTTCGCTTTCTGACTTACTACAAGTTGCGTGATTACTTCTGGACTCATCTACTGTGCTGCAAATGGCATTGTGTCATTTTTTCCTTGGCTAATATTCCATCTGTACGTGTACCATTTCTTTGTCCACTCATCTGTTGGTGGACTTATTGTTTGCTTCCATGTCTTGGCTACTGTAGTACTGCTGCAATGCACATTTGCCTGCCTGTGTCTTTCCAATTCTGTCGGTTATACGTGCAGGAATGGGCCTGCTGGATCGTATGGCAGACAAACGTTTACCTTGTAAAGGCACCTCCATTCTGTTCTCATTAGTGGCTTTTACCAGGTTACGTCCCACTTAAAGATGAGGGTATGCACTTTTCCACAACCCATTCAGCATTTATTGTTTGTAGTTTTCCTGCTTATGTTTATTCTGACTGGTGTGAGCTGATACCTCTTTGTGGTTGGATTTGCATGCATCTCATAATCCCTTGAAATTGAGCTTTCAGGCATGTCCTGTTTTTCTTCAAACTGTGAGTACAGCTTACCTCTTCAAATGGTTTTCTTGAAGTATTTGCCTGATTTGGAAATATTTTGCCCATTACCTCCCTGGAGACATTTTGAGGGCAGGTTTCATTTACAGCCCTCCAGTACTTGTGCATAGGAAGTGATCATAAGCACAGGTTTTAAAGCTGCTGTGGCAGGTAACGGCCATTGGGTGGCAGCATTTCTGCTTTCCCCACTCTGGTAACAAGGGAAACAGACCTTTCTGCCAGTGGTGTTCCTCGGTTATACATTAGAGTGGAACGTGCCCGGATAACTCCACAAATGTTGATTTTTCCTTACTTATGTTTGGTTTCCAAATTGAATTTATTTCTTTTTATTGGAGTAATATTCCATTGTGTACATTGACCACTACGTCTTTGTGCATTCCTCGTTTGGCGGACATTTTTGTTGCTTCCAAGTGTTGGCTGCGGTAAATATTCCTGGAGTGCAAGATTGCTAGCATGTGTCTTTTTGATTCACAACCTCTCAGGCGATAGGCAGAGCAGTGGGTATGCTTGATTGAATGGTAGCTCAATATCTACCTTTCCAAGGCACCTCGTTTTTGTTTTCATTACTGGCTCTTACCAGGTCCCACTTTGAAGCGAGGGTACACATTGTTCCACAACCCCTTCAGCATTTATTCTTTGCAGAAGTTTTGCTGGTGGCCATTCTGACTAGTGTCAGCTGATAGGTTTTTGTAATTTGGGTTTGCATGTCTTCAAAAATACCAAAAAATTCATCATTTTACACGCCGTTTTCTTTTCTGTTAAAAATAGAATGTGAGTACAATATATCCCTTGAAATTGTCTTCTTGGAAGGTTGCCCTCTTTTGAATTTTTGGTCGATATTCGACCCCAGGATTTTTTTGGAGGGCAGGTCTCATTACAGAACTGCAGCTCAGGTGCATATTTAGTGGCCATTAGCACTGGGTTTAAAGCTGCTGTTGTAGGAAACGGCCAAAAGGAGGCAGCATTTCTCCAGTCCCAAATCTGGTTACTAGGGCAGCACAGCCTTTCTGGAAGTCGTGCTCCCAGGTTGTAAATTAGAATGGAATGTGCCAGGAAAACCCCCCGTAAGTTTATATCCCATTATTTCTTGTTCGTCTTTTAATTTTTTAAAATCGGGGTAATGATTAGAATATTGTTTATCCTAGGTGTATACAATCTGGTTCATTTGTACATTACATATGTATGTATGTATGTGTATATATGTATATATATAATATATATTCATGTACAGATACTCTTCCCATGTAAATTATTGCAGAGTGTTCCATTGACCTCCCTTGCTATATGGTCGGTCTTTTTGATATGTGTATTTAATAGGTATTTGTACACGTATGGTAACCCTAATCTTAATTTTCCATTTCCCCCACCTATCCTTTTAGATAAGAAAAGTTTGTTTTCTAAGTCTGTGAGTTTCTTTCCTGTGAAAATACCATCATTTGTGTCAGTTGTTAGATAACGCCTATAAGTGATATCATAGTATATCTTTTGCTTTCCGACTTACCTCACGTTCTGTCATTATCTCTAGGTTCATCTATGGTGCCTCAAAGAGCAGTGTTTCACTGTTTTCCATGGCTAATAATCCATTGTGTACATGGAGCACTTCTTCTTTATCCATTCATCCATTGATGGACATTTTGGTTGTTTCCGTGTCTTGGCTATTGTGAAAACTCCTGCAGTGAAGCTGTTGCAGCCTGTGCCTCCTCGACTCTGGTCTTCTGAGGTGAGAGGCTCAGCACTGGGCCTGCTGAGTGGAATGCTGGCTCAAATTCTACTTTTAAACGCAGCTCTTTTCTGTTCTCATTATTGGCTCTTACCACATTACATCTCACCAGCAGCTAGAGGGTACACGGTTCTCTAAAACCCCATCAGCATTTATTGTTTGTAGACTTTTGGCTGATGGTACTTGACTTGCGTGAGTTGAAACCTTTTTGTAGGCTAGATTTGCATGAGTCTAATAATTCCTGATGTTTAGCTTTTACCCTTTTTCCTTTTTTTTTAAATAGTGAGTAAAACTTAGCTCTTCCTACTATCTCCTTGAAAAATTTGCCAGTTTTGAATTTTTTTGGCCATTCCATACCTCTGCACAGTTCTTGAGGGCAGTTGTCCTTTACAGTCCTGCGTCCTTGTGAATGTTAAGTGACCATTAGCTGTGGTTTTAAAGCCGCTCTTGCGGGAAATGGCCACAAGGCGGCAGCATTTCTACATTTCCATCTCTGGCATTTTGGGCAACAGAGCTTTCCTGGAAATCGTGTTTGTAGGCTGAAAATTAGAGTGGAATGTGCCAGGGAAAACCCCCAAGAGCTTATATCTGCTTACTTCTAGTTTGCTTTTTAAATATAATTTTTATTATTTATCAGAGCAAATTTGCGAAAAATGTGTGTGTTCTAGGTGTACAGAATCTGGCTCATTATACCTATGTATCGATCTATTCACCTTTGGATCCTTTCCCGTGTAGGTTATTACAGAGTGTTGAGTAGACCTCTCTTGGTATTCCATAGCTATTTTGTGATTATATATTTCATATATATTAGTACATGTCTGTTAACCCCCATATCCTAATTCATACATTCCTTACACCTTTCCATTTGGTTAAACATAATTTGGTTTTCTGAATCTGTGAGTGTCCTTCTCTTGGAAATTATTTCATGGGTATCACTTTTTATGTAACACCTATAAGTGATGTAAGAGGATATTTTTCTTTTGGTTTCTTTCTTACTTCAAGTTGGGTGACTATCTCTAGATCCTTCTATGGTGGTATCAATGGCACTCTTCCATGCTTTTCCATGGCTAGTATTCCATTGTGTACATGGACGACTTCTTCTTGGTGCCTATTTCTGTTGCTGGACATTTTGGTTTCTTCCAGGTCTTGGCTCTGGTACATGTTGCTGCAGTGCAGGTTTGCCAGTCTGTGCCTTTTTGATTCAGGTCTACTCAGGTGATAGGCCCATCAATTGCCCTACCAGATCACATGGTAGCTCAATTTTTACCTTTAAACAAACCTCCATTCTCTTCTCAGTACTGGCTGTTACCAGGTTACATCCCACCAGCAGCTAGAGGGTACACAGTTCTCTAAAACCCCTTCAGCATTTATACTATGTAGCCTCTTTCTGCTGATGATCATTCTGACGACTGTGAGGTGAAAGTTTTTGTAGACTGGATTTGCATGGTTTTATTAATTCCTGATGTTAAGCATTTTCCCATGCCCTTTCTTTCATAACAGAAAAAAGAAAGAAAGAGAATACAAAATGTGCGTAAAATCTGGGTCTTGAAATTGTCGTTTTGATATATGCACATCTTTGAGATTTTTGCTCGATTTACGACCCAAGGATTTGTTTTGAGGGCAGGTGTCATTTACAGGCCTGCAATTATTTTGACTATCAAGTAACCATTAGTGCTGGGTTTAGAGCTGCTGTTGTGTGAAACGGCCACAAGGTGGCAGCAGTTCTCCTTTACCTATTCTGGTTACTAGAGCAACAGTGCCTCAAGGGAAGTCATGTTCTAGGTTCTCAATGAGAATGGAATGTGCCGGGAAAAAACCCCTTAAGTTTATATCTGACTACTTCTTGTTCGTGTTTTAAATGTAATTTTCATTTTTTATCACAGCAAGGGTGATTACAATTTTTTGCTTGTTCTAGGTGTGCAAGATGTTGTTGTTTTACATATATACATATATCTATTGTTCTTTGGATCCTTTTCCCATTGTAGGTTATGACACAATGTTGAGTAGTCTTCTCGTGGTATTCCGTGGGTCTATGGTGATTTTATACTTCACCTGTGTTTGTATATCTCTGTTTAACCCGGCATCCTAATGTATCCAATCCTCACACCTTTCCATTGGTGAACCATAAGTTTGTTTAATGAATCTATGATTGCCTTTCTTTGTGGAAATATCTTCACTGGTATCAATTTTTAGGTAACACCTATAAGTGATATCATAGGATATGTGTCTTTCGCTTTCTGACTTACTACAAGTTGCGTGATTACTTCTGGACTCATCTACTGTGCTGCAAATGGCATTGTGTCATTTTTTCCTTGGCTAATATTCCATCTGTACGTGTACCATTTCTTTGTCCACTCATCTGTTGGTGGACTTATTGTTTGCTTCCATGTCTTGGCTACTGTAGTACTGCTGCAATGCACATTTGCCTGCCTGTGTCTTTCCAATTCTGTCGGTTATACGTGCAGGAATGGGCCTGCTGGATCGTATGGCAGACAAACGTTTACCTTGTAAAGGCACCTCCATTCTGTTCTCATTAGTGGCTTTTACCAGGTTACGTCCCACTTAAAGATGAGGGTATGCACTTTTCCACAACCCATTCAGCATTTATTGTTTGTAGTTTTCCTGCTTATGTTTATTCTGACTGGTGTGAGCTGATACCTCTTTGTGGTTGGATTTGCATGCATCTCATAATCCCTTGAAATTGAGCTTTCAGGCATGTCCTGTTTTTCTTCAAACTGTGAGTACAGCTTACCTCTTCAAATGGTTTTCTTGAAGTATTTGCCTGATTTGGAAATATTTTGCCCATTACCTCCCTGGAGACATTTTGAGGGCAGGTTTCATTTACAGCCCTCCAGTACTTGTGCATAGGAAGTGATCATAAGCACAGGTTTTAAAGCTGCTGTGGCAGGTAACGGCCATTGGGTGGCAGCATTTCTGCTTTCCCCACTCTGGTAACAAGGGAAACAGACCTTTCTGCCAGTGGTGTTCCTCGGTTATACATTAGAGTGGAACGTGCCCGGATAACTCCACAAATGTTGATTTTTCCTTACTTATGTTTGGTTTCCAAATTGAATTTATTTCTTTTTATTGGAGTAATATTCCATTGTGTACATTGACCACTACGTCTTTGTGCATTCCTCGTTTGGCGGACATTTTTGTTGCTTCCAAGTGTTGGCTGCGGTAAATATTCCTGGAGTGCAAGATTGCTAGCATGTGTCTTTTTGATTCACAACCTCTCAGGCGATAGGCAGAGCAGTGGGTATGCTTGATTGAATGGTAGCTCAATATCTACCTTTCCAAGGCACCTCGTTTTTGTTTTCATTACTGGCTCTTACCAGGTCCCACTTTGAAGCGAGGGTACACATTGTTCCACAACCCCTTCAGCATTTATTCTTTGCAGAAGTTTTGCTGGTGGCCATTCTGACTAGTGTCAGCTGATAGGTTTTTGTAATTTGGGTTTGCATGTCTTCAAAAATACCAAAAAATTCATCATTTTACACGCCGTTTTCTTTTCTGTTAAAAATAGAATGTGAGTACAATATATCCCTTGAAATTGTCTTCTTGGAAGGTTGCCCTCTTTTGAATTTTTGGTCGATATTCGACCCCAGGATTTTTTTGGAGGGCAGGTCTCATTACAGAACTGCAGCTCAGGTGCATATTTAGTGGCCATTAGCACTGGGTTTAAAGCTGCTGTTGTAGGAAACGGCCAAAAGGAGGCAGCATTTCTCCAGTCCCAAATCTGGTTACTAGGGCAGCACAGCCTTTCTGGAAGTCGTGCTCCCAGGTTGTAAATTAGAATGGAATGTGCCAGGAAAACCCCCCGTAAGTTTATATCCCATTATTTCTTGTTCGTCTTTTAATTTTTTAAAATCGGGGTAATGATTAGAATATTGTTTATCCTAGGTGTATACAATCTGGTTCATTTGTACATTACATATGTATGTATGTATGTGTATATATGTATATATATATAATATATATTCATGTACAGATACTCTTCCCATGTAAATTATTGCAGAGTGTTCCATTGACCTCCCTTGCTATATGGTCGGTCTTTTTGATATGTGTATTTAATAGGTATTTGTACACGTATGGTAACCCTAATCTTAATTTTCCATTTCCCCCACCTATCCTTTTAGATAAGAAAAGTTTGTTTTCTAAGTCTGTGAGTTTCTTTCCTGTGAAAATACCATCATTTGTGTCAGTTGTTAGATAACGCCTATAAGTGATATCATAGTATATCTTTTGCTTTCCGACTTACCTCACGTTCTGTCATTATCTCTAGGTTCATCTATGGTGCCTCAAAGAGCAGTGTTTCACTGTTTTCCATGGCTAATAATCCATTGTGTACATGGAGCACTTCTTCTTTATCCATTCATCCATTGATGGACATTTTGGTTGTTTCCGTGTCTTGGCTATTGTGAAAACTCCTGCAGTGAAGCTGTTGCAGCCTGTGCCTCCTCGACTCTGGTCTTCTGAGGTGAGAGGCTCAGCACTGGGCCTGCTGAGTGGAATGCTGGCTCAAATTCTACTTTTAAACGCAGCTCTTTTCTGTTCTCATTATTGGCTCTTACCACATTACATCTCACCAGCAGCTAGAGGGTACACGGTTCTCTAAAACCCCATCAGCATTTATTGTTTGTAGACTTTTGGCTGATGGTACTTGACTTGCGTGAGTTGAAACCTTTTTGTAGGCTAGATTTGCATGAGTCTAATAATTCCTGATGTTTAGCTTTTACCCTTTTTCCTTTTTTTTTAAATAGTGAGTAAAACTTAGCTCTTCCTACTATCTCCTTGAAAAATTTGCCAGTTTTGAATTTTTTTGGCCATTCCATACCTCTGCACAGTTCTTGAGGGCAGTTGTCCTTTACAGTCCTGCGTCCTTGTGAATGTTAAGTGACCATTAGCTGTGGTTTTAAAGCCGCTCTTGCGGGAAACGGCCACAAGGCGGCAGCATTTCTACATTTCCATCTCTGGCATTTTGGGCAACAGAGCTTTCCTGGAAATCGTGTTTGTAGGCTGAAAATCAGAGTGGAATGTGCCAGGGAAAACCCCCAAGAGCTTATATCTGCTTACTTCTAGTTTGCTTTTTAAATATAATTTTTATTATTTATCAGAGCAAATTTGCGAAAAATGTGTGTGTTCTAGGTGTACAGAATCTGGCTCATTATACCTATGTATCGATCTATTCACCTTTGGATCCTTTCCCGTGTAGGTTATTACAGAGTGTTGAGTAGACCTCTCTTGGTATTCCATAGCTATTTTGTGATTATATATTTCATATATATTAGTACATGTCTGTTAACCCCCATATCCTAATTCATACATTCCTTACACCTTTCCATTTGGTTAAACATAATTTGGTTTTCTGAATCTGTGAGTGTCCTTCTCTTGGAAATTATTTCATGGGTATCACTTTTTATGTAACACCTATAAGTGATGTAAGAGGATATTTTTCTTTTGGTTTCTTTCTTACTTCAAGTTGGGTGACTATCTCTAGATCCTTCTATGGTGGTGTCAATGGCACTCTTCCATGCTTTTCCATGGCTAGTATTCCATTGTGTACATGGACGACTTCTTCTTGGTGCCTATTTCTGTTGCTGGACAATGTTTTGAAGAAACATTGGTTTCTTCCAGGTCTTGGCTCTGGTACATGTTGCTGCAGTGCAGGTTTGCCAGTCTGTGCCTTTTTGATTCAGGTCTACTCAGGTGATAGGCCCATCAATTGCCCTACCAGATCACATGGTAGCTCAATTTTTACCTTTAAACAAACCTCCATTCTCTTCTCAGTACTGGCTGTTACCAGGTTACATCCCACCAGCAGCTAGAGGGTACACAGTTCTCTAAAACCCCTTCAGCATTTATACTATGTAGCCTCTTTCTGCTGATGATCATTCTGACGACTGTGAGGTGAAAGTTTTTGTAGACTGGATTTGCATGGTTTTATTAATTCCTGATGTTAAGCATTTTCCCATGCCCTTTCTTTCATAACAGAAAAAAGAAAGAAAGAGAATACAAAATGTGCGTAAAATCTGGGTCTTGAAATTGTCGTTTTGATATATGCACATCTTTGAGATTTTTGCTCGATTTACGACCCAAGGATTTGTTTTGAGGGCAGGTGTCATTTACAGGCCTGCAATTATTTTGACTATCAAGTAACCATTAGTGCTGGGTTTAGAGCTGCTGTTGTGTGAAACGGCCACAAGGTGGCAGCAGTTCTCCTTTACCTATTCTGGTTACTAGAGCAACAGTGCCTCAAGGGAAGTCATGTTCTAGGTTCTCAATGAGAATGGAATGTGCCGGGAAAAAACCCCTTAAGTTTATATCTGACTACTTCTTGTTCGTGTTTTAAATGTAATTTTCATTTTTTATCACAGCAAGGGTGATTACAATTTTTTGCTTGTTCTAGGTGTGCAAGATGTTGTTGTTTTACATATATACATATATCTATTGTTCTTTGGATCCTTTTCCCATTGTAGGTTATGACACAATGTTGAGTAGTCTTCTCGTGGTATTCCGTGGGTCTATGGTGATTTTATACTTCACCTGTGTTTGTATATCTCTGTTTAACCCGGCATCCTAATGTATCCAATCCTCACACCTTTCCATTGGTGAACCATAAGTTTGTTTAATGAATCTATGATTGCCTTTCTTTGTGGAAATATCTTCACTGGTATCAATTTTTAGGTAACACCTATAAGTGATATCATAGGATATGTGTCTTTCGCTTTCTGACTTACTACAAGTTGCGTGATTACTTCTGGACTCATCTACTGTGCTGCAAATGGCATTGTGTCATTTTTTCCTTGGCTAATATTCCATCTGTACGTGTACCATTTCTTTGTCCACTCATCTGTTGGTGGACTTATTGTTTGCTTCCATGTCTTGGCTACTGTAGTACTGCTGCAATGCACATTTGCCTGCCTGTGTCTTTCCAATTCTGTCGGTTATACGTGCAGGAATGGGCCTGCTGGATCGTATGGCAGACAAACGTTTACCTTGTAAAGGCACCTCCATTCTGTTCTCATTAGTGGCTTTTACCAGGTTACGTCCCACTTAAAGATGAGGGTATGCACTTTTCCACAACCCATTCAGCATTTATTGTTTGTAGTTTTCCTGCTTATGTTTATTCTGACTGGTGTGAGCTGATACCTCTTTGTGGTTGGATTTGCATGCATCTCATAATCCCTTGAAATTGAGCTTTCAGGCATGTCCTGTTTTTCTTCAAACTGTGAGTACAGCTTACCTCTTCAAATGGTTTTCTTGAAGTATTTGCCTGATTTGGAAATATTTTGCCCATTACCTCCCTGGAGACATTTTGAGGGCAGGTTTCATTTACAGCCCTCCAGTACTTGTGCATAGGAAGTGATCATAAGCACAGGTTTTAAAGCTGCTGTGGCAGGTAACGGCCATTGGGTGGCAGCATTTCTGCTTTCCCCACTCTGGTAACAAGGGAAACAGACCTTTCTGCCAGTGGTGTTCCTCGGTTATACATTAGAGTGGAACGTGCCCGGATAACTCCACAAATGTTGATTTTTCCTTACTTATGTTTGGTTTCCAAATTGAATTTATTTCTTTTTATTGGAGTAATATTCCATTGTGTACATTGACCACTACGTCTTTGTGCATTCCTCGTTTGGCGGACATTTTTGTTGCTTCCAAGTGTTGGCTGCGGTAAATATTCCTGGAGTGCAAGATTGCTAGCATGTGTCTTTTTGATTCACAACCTCTCAGGCGATAGGCAGAGCAGTGGGTATGCTTGATTGAATGGTAGCTCAATATCTACCTTTCCAAGGCACCTCGTTTTTGTTTTCATTACTGGCTCTTACCAGGTCCCACTTTGAAGCGAGGGTACACATTGTTCCACAACCCCTTCAGCATTTATTCTTTGCAGAAGTTTTGCTGGTGGCCATTCTGACTAGTGTCAGCTGATAGGTTTTTGTAATTTGGGTTTGCATGTCTTCAAAAATACCAAAAAATTCATCATTTTACACGCCGTTTTCTTTTCTGTTAAAAATAGAATGTGAGTACAATATATCCCTTGAAATTGTCTTCTTGGAAGGTTGCCCTCTTTTGAATTTTTGGTCGATATTCGACCCCAGGATTTTTTTGGAGGGCAGGTCTCATTACAGAACTGCAGCTCAGGTGCATATTTAGTGGCCATTAGCACTGGGTTTAAAGCTGCTGTTGTAGGAAACGGCCAAAAGGAGGCAGCATTTCTCCAGTCCCAAATCTGGTTACTAGGGCAGCACAGCCTTTCTGGAAGTCGTGCTCCCAGGTTGTAAATTAGAATGGAATGTGCCAGGAAAAACCCCGTAAGTTTATATCCCATTATTTCTTGTTCGTCTTTTAATTTTTTAAAATCGGGGTAATGATTAGAATATTGTTTATCCTAGGTGTATACAATCTGGTTCATTTGTACATTACATATGTATGTATGTATGTGTATATATGTATATATATATAATATATATTCATGTACAGATACTCTTCCCATGTAAATTATTGCAGAGTGTTCCATTGACCTCCCTTGCTATATGGTCGGTCTTTTTGATATGTGTATTTAATAGGTATTTGTACACGTATGGTAACCCTAATCTTAATTTTCCATTTCCCCCACCTATCCTTTTAGATAAGAAAAGTTTGTTTTCTAAGTCTGTGAGTTTCTTTCCTGTGAAAATACCATCATTTGTGTCAGTTGTTAGATAACGCCTATAAGTGATATCATAGTATATCTTTTGCTTTCCGACTTACCTCACGTTCTGTCATTATCTCTAGGTTCATCTATGGTGCCTCAAAGAGCAGTGTTTCACTGTTTTCCATGGCTAATAATCCATTGTGTACATGGAGCACTTCTTCTTTATCCATTCATCCATTGATGGACATTTTGGTTGTTTCCGTGTCTTGGCTATTGTGAAAACTCCTGCAGTGAAGCTGTTGCAGCCTGTGCCTCCTCGACTCTGGTCTTCTGAGGTGAGAGGCTCAGCACTGGGCCTGCTGAGTGGAATGCTGGCTCAAATTCTACTTTTAAACGCAGCTCTTTTCTGTTCTCATTATTGGCTCTTACCACATTACATCTCACCAGCAGCTAGAGGGTACACGGTTCTCTAAAACCCCATCAGCATTTATTGTTTGTAGACTTTTGGCTGATGGTACTTGACTTGCGTGAGTTGAAACCTTTTTGTAGGCTAGATTTGCATGAGTCTAATAATTCCTGATGTTTAGCTTTTACCCTTTTTCCTTTTTTTTTAAATAGTGAGTAAAACTTAGCTCTTCCTACTATCTCCTTGAAAAATTTGCCAGTTTTGAATTTTTTTGGCCATTCCATACCTCTGCACAGTTCTTGAGGGCAGTTGTCCTTTACAGTCCTGCGTCCTTGTGAATGTTAAGTGACCATTAGCTGTGGTTTTAAAGCCGCTCTTGCGGGAAACGGCCACAAGGCGGCAGCATTTCTACATTTCCATCTCTGGCATTTTGGGCAACAGAGCTTTCCTGGAAATCGTGTTTGTAGGCTGAAAATCAGAGTGGAATGTGCCAGGGAAAACCCCCAAGAGCTTATATCTGCTTACTTCTAGTTTGCTTTTTAAATATAATTTTTATTATTTATCAGAGCAAATTTGCGAAAAATGTGTGTGTTCTAGGTGTACAGAATCTGGCTCATTATACCTATGTATCGATCTATTCACCTTTGGATCCTTTCCCGTGTAGGTTATTACAGAGTGTTGAGTAGACCTCTCTTGGTATTCCATAGCTATTTTGTGATTATATATTTCATATATATTAGTACATGTCTGTTAACCCCTATATCCTAATTCATACATTCCTTACACCTTTCCATTTGGTTAAACATAATTTGGTTTTCTGAATCTGTGAGTGTCCTTCTCTTGGAAATTATTTCATGGGTATCACTTTTTATGTAACACCTATAAGTGATGTAAGAGGATATTTTTCTTTTGGTTTCTTTCTTACTTCAAGTTGGGTGACTATCTCTAGATCCTTCTATGGTGGTGTCAATGGCACTGTTCCATGCTTTTCCATGGCTAGTATTCCATTGTGTACATGGACGACTTCTTCTTGGTGCCTATTTCTGTTGCTGGACATTTTGGTTTCTTCCAGGTCTTGGCTCTGGTACATGTTGCTGCAGTGCAGGTTTGCCAGTCTGTGCCTTTTTGATTCAGGTCTACTCAGGTGATAGGCCCATCAATTGCCCTACCAGATCACATGGTAGCTCAATTTTTACCTTTAAACAAACCTCCATTCTCTTCTCAGTACTGGCTGTTACCAGGTTACATCCCACCAGCAGCTAGAGGGTACACAGTTCTCTAAAACCCCTTCAGCATTTATACTATGTAGCCTCTTTCTGCTGATGATCATTCTGACGACTGTGAGGTGAAAGTTTTTGTAGACTGGATTTGCATGGTTTTATTAATTCCTGATGTTAAGCATTTTCCCATGCCCTTTCTTTCATAACAGAAAAAAGAAAGAAAGAGAATACAAAATGTGCGTAAAATCTGGGTCTTGAAATTGTCGTTTTGATATATGCACATCTTTGAGATTTTTGCTCGATTTACGACCCAAGGATTTGTTTTGAGGGCAGGTGTCATTTACAGGCCTGCAATTATTTTGACTATCAAGTAACCATTAGTGCTGGGTTTAGAGCTGCTGTTGTGTGAAACGGCCACAAGGTGGCAGCAGTTCTCCTTTACCTATTCTGGTTACTAGAGCAACAGTGCCTCAAGGGAAGTCATGTTCTAGGTTCTCAATGAGAATGGAATGTGCCGGGAAAAAACCCCTTAAGTTTATATCTGACTACTTCTTGTTCGTGTTTTAAATGTAATTTTCATTTTTTATCACAGCAAGGGTGATTACAATTTTTTGCTTGTTCTAGGTGTGCAAGATGTTGTTGTTTTACATATATACATATATCTATTGTTCTTTGGATCCTTTTCCCATTGTAGGTTATGACACAATGTTGAGTAGTCTTCTCGTGGTATTCCGTGGGTCTATGGTGATTTTATACTTCACCTGTGTTTGTATATCTCTGTTTAACCCGGCATCCTAATGTATCCAATCCTCACACCTTTCCATTGGTGAACCATAAGTTTGTTTAATGAATCTATGATTGCCTTTCTTTGTGGAAATATCTTCACTGGTATCAATTTTTAGGTAACACCTATAAGTGATATCATAGGATATGTGTCTTTCGCTTTCTGACTTACTACAAGTTGCGTGATTACTTCTGGACTCATCTACTGTGCTGCAAATGGCATTGTGTCATTTTTTCCTTGGCTAATATTCCATCTGTACGTGTACCATTTCTTTGTCCACTCATCTGTTGGTGGACTTATTGTTTGCTTCCATGTCTTGGCTACTGTAGTACTGCTGCAATGCACATTTGCCTGCCTGTGTCTTTCCAATTCTGTCGGTTATACGTGCAGGAATGGGCCTGCTGGATCGTATGGCAGACAAACGTTTACCTTGTAAAGGCACCTCCATTCTGTTCTCATTAGTGGCTTTTACCAGGTTACGTCCCACTTAAAGATGAGGGTATGCACTTTTCCACAACCCATTCAGCATTTATTGTTTGTAGTTTTCCTGCTTATGTTTATTCTGACTGGTGTGAGCTGATACCTCTTTGTGGTTGGATTTGCATGCATCTCATAATCCCTTGAAATTGAGCTTTCAGGCATGTCCTGTTTTTCTTCAAACTGTGAGTACAGCTTACCTCTTCAAATGGTTTTCTTGAAGTATTTGCCTGATTTGGAAATATTTTGCCCATTACCTCCCTGGAGACATTTTGAGGGCAGGTTTCATTTACAGCCCTCCAGTACTTGTGCATAGGAAGTGATCATAAGCACAGGTTTTAAAGCTGCTGTGGCAGGTAACGGCCATTGGGTGGCAGCATTTCTGCTTTCCCCACTCTGGTAACAAGGGAAACAGACCTTTCTGCCAGTGGTGTTCCTCGGTTATACATTAGAGTGGAACGTGCCCGGATAACTCCACAAATGTTGATTTTTCCTTACTTATGTTTGGTTTCCAAATTGAATTTATTTCTTTTTATTGGAGTAATATTCCATTGTGTACATTGACCACTACGTCTTTGTGCATTCCTCGTTTGGCGGACATTTTTGTTGCTTCCAAGTGTTGGCTGCGGTAAATATTCCTGGAGTGCAAGATTGCTAGCATGTGTCTTTTTGATTCACAACCTCTCAGGCGATAGGCAGAGCAGTGGGTATGCTTGATTGAATGGTAGCTGAAGATCTACCTTTCCAAGGCACCTCGTTTTTGTTTTCATTACTGGCTCTTACCAGGTCCCACTTTGAAGCGAGGGTACACATTGTTCCACAACCCCTTCAGCATTTATTCTTTGCAGAAGTTTTGCTGGTGGCCATTCTGACTAGTGTCAGCTGATAGGTTTTTGTAATTTGGGTTTGCATGTCTTCAAAAATACCAAAAAATTCATCATTTTACACGCCGTTTTCTTTTCTGTTAAAAATAGAATGTGAGTACAATATATCCCTTGAAATTGTCTTCTTGGAAGGTTGCCCTCTTTTGAATTTTTGGTCGATATTCGACCCCAGGATTTTTTTGGAGGGCAGGTCTCATTACAGAACTGCAGCTCAGGTGCATATTTAGTGGCCATTAGCACTGGGTTTAAAGCTGCTGTTGTAGGAAACGGCCAAAAGGAGGCAGCATTTCTCCAGTCCCAAATCTGGTTACTAGGGCAGCACAGCCTTTCTGGAAGTCGTGCTCCCAGGTTGTAAATTAGAATGGAATGTGCCAGGAAAACCCCCCGTAAGTTTATATCCCATTATTTCTTGTTCGTCTTTTAATTTTTTAAAATCGGGGTAATGATTAGAATATTGTTTATCCTAGGTGTATACAATCTGGTTCATTTGTACATTACATATGTATGTATGTATGTGTATATATGTATATATATATAATATATATTCATGTACAGATACTCTTCCCATGTAAATTATTGCAGAGTGTTCCATTGACCTCCCTTGCTATATGGTCGGTCTTTTTGATATGTGTATTTAATAGGTATTTGTACACGTATGGTAACCCTAATCTTAATTTTCCATTTCCCCCACCTATCCTTTTAGATAAGAAAAGTTTGTTTTCTAAGTCTGTGAGTTTCTTTCCTGTGAAAATACCATCATTTGTGTCAGTTGTTAGATAACGCCTATAAGTGATATCATAGTATATCTTTTGCTTTCCGACTTACCTCACGTTCTGTCATTATCTCTAGGTTCATCTATGGTGCCTCAAAGAGCAGTGTTTCACTGTTTTCCATGGCTAATAATCCATTGTGTACATGGAGCACTTCTTCTTTATCCATTCATCCATTGATGGACATTTTGGTTGTTTCCGTGTCTTGGCTATTGTGAAAACTCCTGCAGTGAAGCTGTTGCAGCCTGTGCCTCCTCGACTCTGGTCTTCTGAGGTGAGAGGCTCAGCACTGGGCCTGCTGAGTGGAATGCTGGCTCAAATTCTACTTTTAAACGCAGCTCTTTTCTGTTCTCATTATTGGCTCTTACCACATTACATCTCACCAGCAGCTAGAGGGTACACGGTTCTCTAAAACCCCATCAGCATTTATTGTTTGTAGACTTTTGGCTGATGGTACTTGACTTGCGTGAGTTGAAACCTTTTTGTAGGCTAGATTTGCATGAGTCTAATAATTCCTGATGTTTAGCTTTTACCCTTTTTCCTTTTTTTTTAAATAGTGAGTAAAACTTAGCTCTTCCTACTATCTCCTTGAAAAATTTGCCAGTTTTGAATTTTTTTGGCCATTCCATACCTCTGCACAGTTCTTGAGGGCAGTTGTCCTTTACAGTCCTGCGTCCTTGTGAATGTTAAGTGACCATTAGCTGTGGTTTTAAAGCCGCTCTTGCGGGAAACGGCCACAAGGCGGCAGCATTTCTACATTTCCATCTCTGGCATTTTGGGCAACAGAGCTTTCCTGGAAATCGTGTTTGTAGGCTGAAAATCAGAGTGGAATGTGCCAGGGAAAACCCCCAAGAGCTTATATCTGCTTACTTCTAGTTTGCTTTTTAAATATAATTTTTATTATTTATCAGAGCAAATTTGCGAAAAATGTGTGTGTTCTAGGTGTACAGAATCTGGCTCATTATACCTATGTATCGATCTATTCACCTTTGGATCCTTTCCCGTGTAGGTTATTACAGAGTGTTGAGTAGACCTCTCTTGGTATTCCATAGCTATTTTGTGATTATATATTTCATATATATTAGTACATGTCTGTTAACCCCCATATCCTAATTCATACATTCCTTACACCTTTCCATTTGGTTAAACATAATTTGGTTTTCTGAATCTGTGAGTGTCCTTCTCTTGGAAATTATTTCATGGGTATCACTTTTTATGTAACACCTATAAGTGATGTAAGAGGATATTTTTCTTTTGGTTTCTTTCTTACTTCAAGTTGGGTGACTATCTCTAGATCCTTCTATGGTGGTATCAATGGCACTCTTCCATGCTTTTCCATGGCTAGTATTCCATTGTGTACATGGACGACTTCTTCTTGGTGCCTATTTCTGTTGCTGGACATTTTGGTTTCTTCCAGGTCTTGGCTCTGGTACATGTTGCTGCAGTGCAGGTTTGCCAGTCTGTGCCTTTTTGATTCAGGTCTACTCAGGTGATAGGCCCATCAATTGCCCTACCAGATCACATGGTAGCTCAATTTTTACCTTTAAACAAACCTCCATTCTCTTCTCAGTACTGGCTGTTACCAGGTTACATCCCACCAGCAGCTAGAGGGTACACAGTTCTCTAAAACCCCTTCAGCATTTATACTATGTAGCCTCTTTCTGCTGATGATCATTCTGACGACTGTGAGGTGAAAGTTTTTGTAGACTGGATTTGCATGGTTTTATTAATTCCTGATGTTAAGCATTTTCCCATGCCCTTTCTTTCATAACAGAAAAAAGAAAGAAAGAGAATACAAAATGTGCGTAAAATCTGGGTCTTGAAATTGTCGTTTTGATATATGCACATCTTTGAGATTTTTGCTCGATTTACGACCCAAGGATTTGTTTTGAGGGCAGGTGTCATTTACAGGCCTGCAATTATTTTGACTATCAAGTAACCATTAGTGCTGGGTTTAGAGCTGCTGTTGTGTGAAACGGCCACAAGGTGGCAGCAGTTCTCCTTTACCTATTCTGGTTACTAGAGCAACAGTGCCTCAAGGGAAGTCATGTTCTAGGTTCTCAATGAGAATGGAATGTGCCGGGAAAAAACCCCTTAAGTTTATATCTGACTACTTCTTGTTCGTGTTTTAAATGTAATTTTCATTTTTTATCACAGCAAGGGTGATTACAATTTTTTGCTTGTTCTAGGTGTGCAAGATGTTGTTGTTTTACATATATACATATATCTATTGTTCTTTGGATCCTTTTCCCATTGTAGGTTATGACACAATGTTGAGTAGTCTTCTCGTGGTATTCCGTGGGTCTATGGTGATTTTATACTTCACCTGTGTTTGTATATCTCTGTTTAACCCGGCATCCTAATGTATCCAATCCTCACACCTTTCCATTGGTGAACCATAAGTTTGTTTAATGAATCTATGATTGCCTTTCTTTGTGGAAATATCTTCACTGGTATCAATTTTTAGGTAACACCTATAAGTGATATCATAGGATATGTGTCTTTCGCTTTCTGACTTACTACAAGTTGCGTGATTACTTCTGGACTCATCTACTGTGCTGCAAATGGCATTGTGTCATTTTTTCCTTGGCTAATATTCCATCTGTACGTGTACCATTTCTTTGTCCACTCATCTGTTGGTGGACTTATTGTTTGCTTCCATGTCTTGGCTACTGTAGTACTGCTGCAATGCACATTTGCCTGCCTGTGTCTTTCCAATTCTGTCGGTTATACGTGCAGGAATGGGCCTGCTGGATCGTATGGCAGACAAACGTTTACCTTGTAAAGGCACCTCCATTCTGTTCTCATTAGTGGCTTTTACCAGGTTACGTCCCACTTAAAGATGAGGGTATGCACTTTTCCACAACCCATTCAGCATTTATTGTTTGTAGTTTTCCTGCTTATGTTTATTCTGACTGGTGTGAGCTGATACCTCTTTGTGGTTGGATTTGCATGCATCTCATAATCCCTTGAAATTGAGCTTTCAGGCATGTCCTGTTTTTCTTCAAACTGTGAGTACAGCTTACCTCTTCAAATGGTTTTCTTGAAGTATTTGCCTGATTTGGAAATATTTTGCCCATTACCTCCCTGGAGACATTTTGAGGGCAGGTTTCATTTACAGCCCTCCAGTACTTGTGCATAGGAAGTGATCATAAGCACAGGTTTTAAAGCTGCTGTGGCAGGTAACGGCCATTGGGTGGCAGCATTTCTGCTTTCCCCACTCTGGTAACAAGGGAAACAGACCTTTCTGCCAGTGGTGTTCCTCGGTTATACATTAGAGTGGAACGTGCCCGGATAACTCCACAAATGTTGATTTTTCCTTACTTATGTTTGGTTTCCAAATTGAATTTATTTCTTTTTATTGGAGTAATATTCCATTGTGTACATTGACCACTACGTCTTTGTGCATTCCTCGTTTGGCGGACATTTTTGTTGCTTCCAAGTGTTGGCTGCGGTAAATATTCCTGGAGTGCAAGATTGCTAGCATGTGTCTTTTTGATTCACAACCTCTCAGGCGATAGGCAGAGCAGTGGGTATGCTTGATTGAATGGTAGCTCAATATCTACCTTTCCAAGGCACCTCGTTTTTGTTTTCATTACTGGCTCTTACCAGGTCCCACTTTGAAGCGAGGGTACACATTGTTCCACAACCCCTTCAGCATTTATTCTTTGCAGAAGTTTTGCTGGTGGCCATTCTGACTAGTGTCAGCTGATAGGTTTTTGTAATTTGGGTTTGCATGTCTTCAAAAATACCAAAAAATTCATCATTTTACACGCCGTTTTCTTTTCTGTTAAAAATAGAATGTGAGTACAATATATCCCTTGAAATTGTCTTCTTGGAAGGTTGCCCTCTTTTGAATTTTTGGTCGATATTCGACCCCAGGATTTTTTTGGAGGGCAGGTCTCATTACAGAACTGCAGCTCAGGTGCATATTTAGTGGCCATTAGCACTGGGTTTAAAGCTGCTGTTGTAGGAAACGGCCAAAAGGAGGCAGCATTTCTCCAGTCCCAAATCTGGTTACTAGGGCAGCACAGCCTTTCTGGAAATCGTGCTCCCAGGTTGTAAATTAGAATGGAATGTGCCAGGAAAACCCCCCGTAAGTTTATATCCCATTATTTCTTGTTCGTCTTTTAATTTTTTAAAATCGGGGTAATGATTAGAATATTGTTTATCCTAGGTGTATACAATCTGGTTCATTTGTACATTACATATGTATGTATGTATGTGTATATATGTATATATATATAATATATATTCATGTACAGATACTCTTCCCATGTAAATTATTGCAGAGTGTTCCATTGACCTCCCTTGCTATATGGTCGGTCTTTTTGATATGTGTATTTAATAGGTATTTGTACACGTATGGTAACCCTAATCTTAATTTTCCATTTCCCCCACCTATCCTTTTAGATAAGAAAAGTTTGTTTTCTAAGTCTGTGAGTTTCTTTCCTGTGAAAATACCATCATTTGTGTCAGTTGTTAGATAACGCCTATAAGTGATATCATAGTATATCTTTTGCTTTCCGACTTACCTCACGTTCTGTCATTATCTCTAGGTTCATCTATGGTGCCTCAAAGAGCAGTGTTTCACTGTTTTCCATGGCTAATAATCCATTGTGTACATGGAGCACTTCTTCTTTATCCATTCATCCATTGATGGACATTTTGGTTGTTTCCGTGTCTTGGCTATTGTGAAAACTCCTGCAGTGAAGCTGTTGCAGCCTGTGCCTCCTCGACTCTGGTCTTCTGAGGTGAGAGGCTCAGCACTGGGCCTGCTGAGTGGAATGCTGGCTCAAATTCTACTTTTAAACGCAGCTCTTTTCTGTTCTCATTATTGGCTCTTACCACATTACATCTCACCAGCAGCTAGAGGGTACACGGTTCTCTAAAACCCCATCAGCATTTATTGTTTGTAGACTTTTGGCTGATGGTACTTGACTTGCGTGAGTTGAAACCTTTTTGTAGGCTAGATTTGCATGAGTCTAATAATTCCTGATGTTTAGCTTTTACCCTTTTTCCTTTTTTTTTAAATAGTGAGTAAAACTTAGCTCTTCCTACTATCTCCTTGAAAAATTTGCCAGTTTTGAATTTTTTTGGCCATTCCATACCTCTGCACAGTTCTTGAGGGCAGTTGTCCTTTACAGTCCTGCGTCCTTGTGAATGTTAAGTGACCATTAGCTGTGGTTTTAAAGCCGCTCTTGCGGGAAACGGCCACAAGGCGGCAGCATTTCTACATTTCCATCTCTGGCATTTTGGGCAACAGAGCTTTCCTGGAAATCGTGTTTGTAGGCTGAAAATCAGAGTGGAATGTGCCAGGGAAAACCCCCAAGAGCTTATATCTGCTTACTTCTAGTTTGCTTTTTAAATATAATTTTTATTATTTATCAGAGCAAATTTGCGAAAAATGTGTGTGTTCTAGGTGTACAGAATCTGGCTCATTATACCTATGTATCGATCTATTCACCTTTGGATCCTTTCCCGTGTAGGTTATTACAGAGTGTTGAGTAGACCTCTCTTGGTATTCCATAGCTATTTTGTGATTATATATTTCATATATATTAGTACATGTCTGTTAACCCCCATATCCTAATTCATACATTCCTTACACCTTTCCATTTGGTTAAACATAATTTGGTTTTCTGAATCTGTGAGTGTCCTTCTCTTGGAAATTATTTCATGGGTATCACTTTTTATGTAACACCTATAAGTGATGTAAGAGGATATTTTTCTTTTGGTTTCTTTCTTACTTCAAGTTGGGTGACTATCTCTAGATCCTTCTATGGTGGTGTCAATGGCACTGTTCCATGCTTTTCCATGGCTAGTATTCCATTGTGTACATGGACGACTTCTTCTTGGTGCCTATTTCTGTTGCTGGACAATGTTTTGAAGAAACATTGGTTTCTTCCAGGTCTTGGCTCTGGTACATGTTGCTGCAGTGCAGGTTTGCCAGTCTGTGCCTTTTTGATTCAGGTCTACTCAGGTGATAGGCCCATCAATTGCCCTACCAGATCACATGGTAGCTCAATTTTTACCTTTAAACAAACCTCCATTCTCTTCTCAGTACTGGCTGTTACCAGGTTACATCCCACCAGCAGCTAGAGGGTACACAGTTCTCTAAAACCCCTTCAGCATTTATACTATGTAGCCTCTTTCTGCTGATGATCATTCTGACGACTGTGAGGTGAAAGTTTTTGTAGACTGGATTTGCATGGTTTTATTAATTCCTGATGTTAAGCATTTTCCCATGCCCTTTCTTTCATAACAGAAAAAAGAAAGAAAGAGAATACAAAATGTGCGTAAAATCTGGGTCTTGAAATTGTCGTTTTGATATATGCACATCTTTGAGATTTTTGCTCGATTTACGACCCAAGGATTTGTTTTGAGGGCAGGTGTCATTTACAGGCCTGCAATTATTTTGACTATCAAGTAACCATTAGTGCTGGGTTTAGAGCTGCTGTTGTGTGAAACGGCCACAAGGTGGCAGCAGTTCTCCTTTACCTATTCTGGTTACTAGAGCAACAGTGCCTCAAGGGAAGTCATGTTCTAGGTTCTCAATGAGAATGGAATGTGCCGGGAAAAAACCCCTTAAGTTTATATCTGACTACTTCTTGTTCGTGTTTTAAATGTAATTTTCATTTTTTATCACAGCAAGGGTGATTACAATTTTTTGCTTGTTCTAGGTGTGCAAGATGTTGTTGTTTTACATATATACATATATCTATTGTTCTTTGGATCCTTTTCCCATTGTAGGTTATGACACAATGTTGAGTAGTCTTCTCGTGGTATTCCGTGGGTCTATGGTGATTTTATACTTCACCTGTGTTTGTATATCTCTGTTTAACCCGGCATCCTAATGTATCCAATCCTCACACCTTTCCATTGGTGAACCATAAGTTTGTTTAATGAATCTATGATTGCCTTTCTTTGTGGAAATATCTTCACTGGTATCAATTTTTAGGTAACACCTATAAGTGATATCATAGGATATGTGTCTTTCGCTTTCTGACTTACTACAAGTTGCGTGATTACTTCTGGACTCATCTACTGTGCTGCAAATGGCATTGTGTCATTTTTTCCTTGGCTAATATTCCATCTGTACGTGTACCATTTCTTTGTCCACTCATCTGTTGGTGGACTTATTGTTTGCTTCCATGTCTTGGCTACTGTAGTACTGCTGCAATGCACATTTGCCTGCCTGTGTCTTTCCAATTCTGTCGGTTATACGTGCAGGAATGGGCCTGCTGGATCGTATGGCAGACAAACGTTTACCTTGTAAAGGCACCTCCATTCTGTTCTCATTAGTGGCTTTTACCAGGTTACGTCCCACTTAAAGATGAGGGTATGCACTTTTCCACAACCCATTCAGCATTTATTGTTTGTAGTTTTCCTGCTTATGTTTATTCTGACTGGTGTGGGCTGATACCTCTTTGTGGTTGGATTTGCATGCATCTCATAATCCCTTGAAATTGAGCTTTCAGGCATGTCCTGTTTTTCTTCAAACTGTGAGTACAGCTTACCTCTTCAAATGGTTTTCTTGAAGTATTTGCCTGATTTGGAAATATTTTGCCCATTACCTCCCTGGAGACATTTTGAGGGCAGGTTTCATTTACAGCCCTCCAGTACTTGTGCATAGGAAGTGATCATAAGCACAGGTTTTAAAGCTGCTGTGGCAGGTAACGGCCATTGGGTGGCAGCATTTCTGCTTTCCCCACTCTGGTAACAAGGGAAACAGACCTTTCTGCCAGTGGTGTTCCTCGGTTATACATTAGAGTGGAACGTGCCCGGATAACTCCACAAATGTTGATTTTTCCTTACTTATGTTTGGTTTCCAAATTGAATTTATTTCTTTTTATTGGAGTAATATTCCATTGTGTACATTGACCACTACGTCTTTGTGCATTCCTCGTTTGGCGGACATTTTTGTTGCTTCCAAGTGTTGGCTGCGGTAAATATTCCTGGAGTGCAAGATTGCTAGCATGTGTCTTTTTGATTCACAACCTCTCAGGCGATAGGCAGAGCAGTGGGTATGCTTGATTGAATGGTAGCTCAATATCTACCTTTCCAAGGCACCTCGTTTTTGTTTTCATTACTGGCTCTTACCAGGTCCCACTTTGAAGCGAGGGTACACATTGTTCCACAACCCCTTCAGCATTTATTCTTTGCAGAAGTTTTGCTGGTGGCCATTCTGACTAGTGTCAGCTGATAGGTTTTTGTAATTTGGGTTTGCATGTCTTCAAAAATACCAAAAAATTCATCATTTTACACGCCGTTTTCTTTTCTGTTAAAAATAGAATGTGAGTACAATATATCCCTTGAAATTGTCTTCTTGGAAGGTTGCCCTCTTTTGAATTTTTGGTCGATATTCGACCCCAGGATTTTTTTGGAGGGCAGGTCTCATTACAGAACTGCAGCTCAGGTGCATATTTAGTGGCCATTAGCACTGGGTTTAAAGCTGCTGTTGTAGGAAACGGCCAAAAGGAGGCAGCATTTCTCCAGTCCCAAATCTGGTTACTAGGGCAGCACAGCCTTTCTGGAAGTCGTGCTCCCAGGTTGTAAATTAGAATGGAATGTGCCAGGAAAACCCCCCGTAAGTTTATATCCCATTATTTCTTGTTCGTCTTTTAATTTTTTAAAATCGGGGTAATGATTAGAATATTGTTTATCCTAGGTGTATACAATCTGGTTCATTTGTACATTACATATGTATGTATGTATGTGTATATATGTATATATATATATAATATATATTCATGTACAGATACTCTTCCCATGTAAATTATTGCAGAGTGTTCCATTGACCTCCCTTGCTATATGGTCGGTCTTTTTGATATGTGTATTTAATAGGTATTTGTACACGTATGGTAACCCTAATCTTAATTTTCCATTTCCCCCACCTATCCTTTTAGATAAGAAAAGTTTGTTTTCTAAGTCTGTGAGTTTCTTTCCTGTGAAAATACCATCATTTGTGTCAGTTGTTAGATAACGCCTATAAGTGATATCATAGTATATCTTTTGCTTTCCGACTTACCTCACGTTCTGTCATTATCTCTAGGTTCATCTATGGTGCCTCAAAGAGCAGTGTTTCACTGTTTTCCATGGCTAATAATCCATTGTGTACATGGAGCACTTCTTCTTTATCCATTCATCCATTGATGGACATTTTGGTTGTTTCCGTGTCTTGGCTATTGTGAAAACTCCTGCAGTGAAGCTGTTGCAGCCTGTGCCTCCTCGACTCTGGTCTTCTGAGGTGAGAGGCTCAGCACTGGGCCTGCTGAGTGGAATGCTGGCTCAAATTCTACTTTTAAACGCAGCTCTTTTCTGTTCTCATTATTGGCTCTTACCACATTACATCTCACCAGCAGCTAGAGGGTACACGGTTCTCTAAAACCCCATCAGCATTTATTGTTTGTAGACTTTTGGCTGATGGTACTTGACTTGCGTGAGTTGAAACCTTTTTGTAGGCTAGATTTGCATGAGTCTAATAATTCCTGATGTTTAGCTTTTACCCTTTTTCCTTTTTTTTTAAATAGTGAGTAAAACTTAGCTCTTCCTACTATCTCCTTGAAAAATTTGCCAGTTTTGAATTTTTTTGGCCATTCCATACCTCTGCACAGTTCTTGAGGGCAGTTGTCCTTTACAGTCCTGCGTCCTTGTGAATGTTAAGTGACCATTAGCTGTGGTTTTAAAGCCGCTCTTGCGGGAAACGGCCACAAGGCGGCAGCATTTCTACATTTCCATCTCTGGCATTTTGGGCAACAGAGCTTTCCTGGAAATCGTGTTTGTAGGCTGAAAATCAGAGTGGAATGTGCCAGGGAAAACCCCCAAGAGCTTATATCTGCTTACTTCTAGTTTGCTTTTTAAATATAATTTTTATTATTTATCAGAGCAAATTTGCGAAAAATGTGTGTGTTCTAGGTGTACAGAATCTGGCTCATTATACCTATGTATCGATCTATTCACCTTTGGATCCTTTCCCGTGTAGGTTATTACAGAGTGTTGAGTAGACCTCTCTTGGTATTCCATAGCTATTTTGTGATTATATATTTCATATATATTAGTACATGTCTGTTAACCCCCATATCCTAATTCATACATTCCTTACACCTTTCCATTTGGTTAAACATAATTTGGTTTTCTGAATCTGTGAGTGTCCTTCTCTTGGAAATTATTTCATGGGTATCACTTTTTATGTAACACCTATAAGTGATGTAAGAGGATATTTTTCTTTTGGTTTCTTTCTTACTTCAAGTTGGGTGACTATCTCTAGATCCTTCTATGGTGGTGTCAATGGCACTGTTCCATGCTTTTCCATGGCTAGTATTCCATTGTGTACATGGACGACTTCTTCTTGGTGCCTATTTCTGTTGCTGGACAATGTTTTGAAGAAACATTGGTTTCTTCCAGGTCTTGGCTCTGGTACATGTTGCTGCAGTGCAGGTTTGCCAGTCTGTGCCTTTTTGATTCAGGTCTACTCAGGTGATAGGCCCATCAATTGCCCTACCAGATCACATGGTAGCTCAATTTTTACCTTTAAACAAACCTCCATTCTCTTCTCAGTACTGGCTGTTACCAGGTTACATCCCACCAGCAGCTAGAGGGTACACAGTTCTCTAAAACCCCTTCAGCATTTATACTATGTAGCCTCTTTCTGCTGATGATCATTCTGACGACTGTGAGGTGAAAGTTTTTGTAGACTGGATTTGCATGGTTTTATTAATTCCTGATGTTAAGCATTTTCCCATGCCCTTTCTTTCATAACAGAAAAAAGAAAGAAAGAGAATACAAAATGTGCGTAAAATCTGGGTCTTGAAATTGTCGTTTTGATATATGCACATCTTTGAGATTTTTGCTCGATTTACGACCCAAGGATTTGTTTTGAGGGCAGGTGTCATTTACAGGCCTGCAATTATTTTGACTATCAAGTAACCATTAGTGCTGGGTTTAGAGCTGCTGTTGTGTGAAACGGCCACAAGGTGGCAGCAGTTCTCCTTTACCTATTCTGGTTACTAGAGCAACAGTGCCTCAAGGGAAGTCATGTTCTAGGTTCTCAATGAGAATGGAATGTGCCGGGAAAAAACCCCTTAAGTTTATATCTGACTACTTCTTGTTCGTGTTTTAAATGTAATTTTCATTTTTTATCACAGCAAGGGTGATTACAATTTTTTGCTTGTTCTAGGTGTGCAAGATGTTGTTGTTTTACATATATACATATATCTATTGTTCTTTGGATCCTTTTCCCATTGTAGGTTATGACACAATGTTGAGTAGTCTTCTCGTGGTATTCCGTGGGTCTATGGTGATTTTATACTTCACCTGTGTTTGTATATCTCTGTTTAACCCGGCATCCTAATGTATCCAATCCTCACACCTTTCCATTGGTGAACCATAAGTTTGTTTAATGAATCTATGATTGCCTTTCTTTGTGGAAATATCTTCACTGGTATCAATTTTTAGGTAACACCTATAAGTGATATCATAGGATATGTGTCTTTCGCTTTCTGACTTACTACAAGTTGCGTGATTACTTCTGGACTCATCTACTGTGCTGCAAATGGCATTGTGTCATTTTTTCCTTGGCTAATATTCCATCTGTACGTGTACCATTTCTTTGTCCACTCATCTGTTGGTGGACTTATTGTTTGCTTCCATGTCTTGGCTACTGTAGTACTGCTGCAATGCACATTTGCCTGCCTGTGTCTTTCCAATTCTGTCGGTTATACGTGCAGGAATGGGCCTGCTGGATCGTATGGCAGACAAACGTTTACCTTGTAAAGGCACCTCCATTCTGTTCTCATTAGTGGCTTTTACCAGGTTACGTCCCACTTAAAGATGAGGGTATGCACTTTTCCACAACCCATTCAGCATTTATTGTTTGTAGTTTTCCTGCTTATGTTTATTCTGACTGGTGTGGGCTGATACCTCTTTGTGGTTGGATTTGCATGCATCTCATAATCCCTTGAAATTGAGCTTTCAGGCATGTCCTGTTTTTCTTCAAACTGTGAGTACAGCTTACCTCTTCAAATGGTTTTCTTGAAGTATTTGCCTGATTTGGAAATATTTTGCCCATTACCTCCCTGGAGACATTTTGAGGGCAGGTTTCATTTACAGCCCTCCAGTACTTGTGCATAGGAAGTGATCATAAGCACAGGTTTTAAAGCTGCTGTGGCAGGTAACGGCCATTGGGTGGCAGCATTTCTGCTTTCCCCACTCTGGTAACAAGGGAAACAGACCTTTCTGCCAGTGGTGTTCCTCGGTTATACATTAGAGTGGAACGTGCCCGGATAACTCCACAAATGTTGATTTTTCCTTACTTATGTTTGGTTTCCAAATTGAATTTATTTCTTTTTATTGGAGTAATATTCCATTGTGTACATTGACCACTACGTCTTTGTGCATTCCTCGTTTGGCGGACATTTTTGTTGCTTCCAAGTGTTGGCTGCGGTAAATATTCCTGGAGTGCAAGATTGCTAGCATGTGTCTTTTTGATTCACAACCTCTCAGGCGATAGGCAGAGCAGTGGGTATGCTTGATTGAATGGTAGCTCAATATCTACCTTTCCAAGGCACCTCGTTTTTGTTTTCATTACTGGCTCTTACCAGGTCCCACTTTGAAGCGAGGGTACACATTGTTCCACAACCCCTTCAGCATTTATTCTTTGCAGAAGTTTTGCTGGTGGCCATTCTGACTAGTGTCAGCTGATAGGTTTTTGTAATTTGGGTTTGCATGTCTTCAAAAATACCAAAAAATTCATCATTTTACACGCCGTTTTCTTTTCTGTTAAAAATAGAATGTGAGTACAATATATCCCTTGAAATTGTCTTCTTGGAAGGTTGCCCTCTTTTGAATTTTTGGTCGATATTCGACCCCAGGATTTTTTTGGAGGGCAGGTCTCATTACAGAACTGCAGCTCAGGTGCATATTTAGTGGCCATTAGCACTGGGTTTAAAGCTGCTGTTGTAGGAAACGGCCAAAAGGAGGCAGCATTTCTCCAGTCCCAAATCTGGTTACTAGGGCAGCACAGCCTTTCTGGAAGTCGTGCTCCCAGGTTGTAAATTAGAATGGAATGTGCCAGGAAAACCCCCCGTAAGTTTATATCCCATTATTTCTTGTTCGTCTTTTAATTTTTTAAAATCGGGGTAATGATTAGAATATTGTTTATCCTAGGTGTATACAATCTGGTTCATTTGTACATTACATATGTATGTATGTATGTGTATATATGTATATATATATAATATATATTCATGTACAGATACTCTTCCCATGTAAATTATTGCAGAGTGTTCCATTGACCTCCCTTGCTATATGGTCGGTCTTTTTGATATGTGTATTTAATAGGTATTTGTACACGTATGGTAACCCTAATCTTAATTTTCCATTTCCCCCACCTATCCTTTTAGATAAGAAAAGTTTGTTTTCTAAGTCTGTGAGTTTCTTTCCTGTGAAAATACCATCATTTGTGTCAGTTGTTAGATAACGCCTATAAGTGATATCATAGTATATCTTTTGCTTTCCGACTTACCTCACGTTCTGTCATTATCTCTAGGTTCATCTATGGTGCCTCAAAGAGCAGTGTTTCACTGTTTTCCATGGCTAATAATCCATTGTGTACATGGAGCACTTCTTCTTTATCCATTCATCCATTGATGGACATTTTGGTTGTTTCCGTGTCTTGGCTATTGTGAAAACTCCTGCAGTGAAGCTGTTGCAGCCTGTGCCTCCTCGACTCTGGTCTTCTGAGGTGAGAGGCTCAGCACTGGGCCTGCTGAGTGGAATGCTGGCTCAAATTCTACTTTTAAACGCAGCTCTTTTCTGTTCTCATTATTGGCTCTTACCACATTACATCTCACCAGCAGCTAGAGGGTACACGGTTCTCTAAAACCCCATCAGCATTTATTGTTTGTAGACTTTTGGCTGATGGTACTTGACTTGCGTGAGTTGAAACCTTTTTGTAGGCTAGATTTGCATGAGTCTAATAATTCCTGATGTTTAGCTTTTACCCTTTTTCCTTTTTTTTTAAATAGTGAGTAAAACTTAGCTCTTCCTACTATCTCCTTGAAAAATTTGCCAGTTTTGAATTTTTTTGGCCATTCCATACCTCTGCACAGTTCTTGAGGGCAGTTGTCCTTTACAGTCCTGCGTCCTTGTGAATGTTAAGTGACCATTAGCTGTGGTTTTAAAGCCGCTCTTGCGGGAAACGGCCACAAGGCGGCAGCATTTCTACATTTCCATCTCTGGCATTTTGGGCAACAGAGCTTTCCTGGAAATCGTGTTTGTAGGCTGAAAATCAGAGTGGAATGTGCCAGGGAAAACCCCCAAGAGCTTATATCTGCTTACTTCTAGTTTGCTTTTTAAATATAATTTTTATTATTTATCAGAGCAAATTTGCGAAAAATGTGTGTGTTCTAGGTGTACAAAATCTGGCTCATTATACCTATGTATCGATCTATTCACCTTTGGATCCTTTCCCGTGTAGGTTATTACAGAGTGTTGAGTAGACCTCTCTTGGTATTCCATAGCTATTTTGTGATTATGTATTTCATATATATTAGTACATGTCTGTTAACCCCCATATCCTAATTCATACATTCCTTACACCTTTCCATTTGGTTAAACATAATTTGGTTTTCTGAATCTGTGAGTGTCCTTCTCTTGGAAATTATTTCATGGGTATCACTTTTTATGTAACACCTATAAGTGATGTAAGAGGATATTTTTCTTTTGGTTTCTTTCTTACTTCAAGTTGGGTGACTATCTCTAGATCCTTCTATGGTGGTGTCAATGGCACTGTTCCATGCTTTTCCATGGCTAGTATTCCATTGTGTACATGGACGACTTCTTCTTGGTGCCTATTTCTGTTGCTGGACAATGTTTTGAAGAAACATTGGTTTCTTCCAGGTCTTGGCTCTGGTACATGTTGCTGCAGTGCAGGTTTGCCAGTCTGTGCCTTTTTGATTCAGGTCTACTCAGGTGATAGGCCCATCAATTGCCCTACCAGATCACATGGTAGCTCAATTTTTACCTTTAAACAAACCTCCATTCTCTTCTCAGTACTGGCTGTTACCAGGTTACATCCCACCAGCAGCTAGAGGGTACACAGTTCTCTAAAACCCCTTCAGCATTTATACTATGTAGCCTCTTTCTGCTGATGATCATTCTGACGACTGTGAGGTGAAAGTTTTTGTAGACTGGATTTGCATGGTTTTATTAATTCCTGATGTTAAGCATTTTCCCATGCCCTTTCTTTCATAACAGAAAAAAGAAAGAAAGAGAATACAAAATGTGCGTAAAATCTGGGTCTTGAAATTGTCGTTTTGATATATGCACATCTTTGAGATTTTTGCTCGATTTACGACCCAAGGATTTGTTTTGAGGGCAGGTGTCATTTACAGGCCTGCAATTATTTTGACTATCAAGTAACCATTAGTGCTGGGTTTAGAGCTGCTGTTGTGTGAAACGGCCACAAGGTGGCAGCAGTTCTCCTTTACCTATTCTGGTTACTAGAGCAACAGTGCCTCAAGGGAAGTCATGTTCTAGGTTCTCAATGAGAATGGAATGTGCCGGGAAAAAACCCCTTAAGTTTATATCTGACTACTTCTTGTTCGTGTTTTAAATGTAATTTTCATTTTTTATCACAGCAAGGGTGATTACAATTTTTTGCTTGTTCTAGGTGTGCAAGATGTTGTTGTTTTACATATATACATATATCTATTGTTCTTTGGATCCTTTTCCCATTGTAGGTTATGACACAATGTTGAGTAGTCTTCTCGTGGTATTCCGTGGGTCTATGGTGATTTTATACTTCACCTGTGTTTGTATATCTCTGTTTAACCCGGCATCCTAATGTATCCAATCCTCACACCTTTCCATTGGTGAACCATAAGTTTGTTTAATGAATCTATGATTGCCTTTCTTTGTGGAAATATCTTCACTGGTATCAATTTTTAGGTAACACCTATAAGTGATATCATAGGATATGTGTCTTTCGCTTTCTGACTTACTACAAGTTGCGTGATTACTTCTGGACTCATCTACTGTGCTGCAAATGGCATTGTGTCATTTTTTCCTTGGCTAATATTCCATCTGTACGTGTACCATTTCTTTGTCCACTCATCTGTTGGTGGACTTATTGTTTGCTTCCATGTCTTGGCTACTGTAGTACTGCTGCAATGCACATTTGCCTGCCTGTGTCTTTCCAATTCTGTCGGTTATACGTGCAGGAATGGGCCTGCTGGATCGTATGGCAGACAAACGTTTACCTTGTAAAGGCACCTCCATTCTGTTCTCATTAGTGGCTTTTACCAGGTTACGTCCCACTTAAAGATGAGGGTATGCACTTTTCCACAACCCATTCAGCATTTATTGTTTGTAGTTTTCCTGCTTATGTTTATTCTGACTGGTGTGGGCTGATACCTCTTTGTGGTTGGATTTGCATGCATCTCATAATCCCTTGAAATTGAGCTTTCAGGCATGTCCTGTTTTTCTTCAAACTGTGAGTACAGCTTACCTCTTCAAATGGTTTTCTTGAAGTATTTGCCTGATTTGGAAATATTTTGCCCATTACCTCCCTGGAGACATTTTGAGGGCAGGTTTCATTTACAGCCCTCCAGTACTTGTGCATAGGAAGTGATCATAAGCACAGGTTTTAAAGCTGCTGTGGCAGGTAACGGCCATTGGGTGGCAGCATTTCTGCTTTCCCCACTCTGGTAACAAGGGAAACAGACCTTTCTGCCAGTGGTGTTCCTCGGTTATACATTAGAGTGGAACGTGCCCGGATAACTCCACAAATGTTGATTTTTCCTTACTTATGTTTGGTTTCCAAATTGAATTTATTTCTTTTTATTGGAGTAATATTCCATTGTGTACATTGACCACTACGTCTTTGTGCATTCCTCGTTTGGCGGACATTTTTGTTGCTTCCAAGTGTTGGCTGCGGTAAATATTCCTGGAGTGCAAGATTGCTAGCATGTGTCTTTTTGATTCACAACCTCTCAGGCGATAGGCAGAGCAGTGGGTATGCTTGATTGAATGGTAGCTCAATATCTACCTTTCCAAGGCACCTCGTTTTTGTTTTCATTACTGGCTCTTACCAGGTCCCACTTTGAAGCGAGGGTACACATTGTTCCACAACCCCTTCAGCATTTATTCTTTGCAGAAGTTTTGCTGGTGGCCATTCTGACTAGTGTCAGCTGATAGGTTTTTGTAATTTGGGTTTGCATGTCTTCAAAAATACCAAAAAATTCATCATTTTACACGCCGTTTTCTTTTCTGTTAAAAATAGAATGTGAGTACAATATATCCCTTGAAATTGTCTTCTTGGAAGGTTGCCCTCTTTTGAATTTTTGGTCGATATTCGACCCCAGGATTTTTTTGGAGGGCAGGTCTCATTACAGAACTGCAGCTCAGGTGCATATTTAGTGGCCATTAGCACTGGGTTTAAAGCTGCTGTTGTAGGAAACGGCCAAAAGGAGGCAGCATTTCTCCAGTCCCAAATCTGGTTACTAGGGCAGCACAGCCTTTCTGGAAGTCGTGCTCCCAGGTTGTAAATTAGAATGGAATGTGCCAGGAAAACCCCCCGTAAGTTTATATCCCATTATTTCTTGTTCGTCTTTTAATTTTTTAAAATCGGGGTAATGATTAGAATATTGTTTATCCTAGGTGTATACAATCTGGTTCATTTGTACATTACATATGTATGTATGTATGTGTATATATGTATATATATATAATATATATTCATGTACAGATACTCTTCCCATGTAAATTATTGCAGAGTGTTCCATTGACCTCCCTTGCTATATGGTCGGTCTTTTTGATATGTGTATTTAATAGGTATTTGTACACGTATGGTAACCCTAATCTTAATTTTCCATTTCCCCCACCTATCCTTTTAGATAAGAAAAGTTTGTTTTCTAAGTCTGTGAGTTTCTTTCCTGTGAAAATACCATCATTTGTGTCAGTTGTTAGATAACGCCTATAAGTGATATCATAGTATATCTTTTGCTTTCCGACTTACCTCACGTTCTGTCATTATCTCTAGGTTCATCTATGGTGCCTCAAAGAGCAGTGTTTCACTGTTTTCCATGGCTAATAATCCATTGTGTACATGGAGCACTTCTTCTTTATCCATTCATCCATTGATGGACATTTTGGTTGTTTCCGTGTCTTGGCTATTGTGAAAACTCCTGCAGTGAAGCTGTTGCAGCCTGTGCCTCCTCGACTCTGGTCTTCTGAGGTGAGAGGCTCAGCACTGGGCCTGCTGAGTGGAATGCTGGCTCAAATTCTACTTTTAAACGCAGCTCTTTTCTGTTCTCATTATTGGCTCTTACCACATTACATCTCACCAGCAGCTAGAGGGTACACGGTTCTCTAAAACCCCATCAGCATTTATTGTTTGTAGACTTTTGGCTGATGGTACTTGACTTGCGTGAGTTGAAACCTTTTTGTAGGCTAGATTTGCATGAGTCTAATAATTCCTGATGTTTAGCTTTTACCCTTTTTCCTTTTTTTTTAAATAGTGAGTAAAACTTAGCTCTTCCTACTATCTCCTTGAAAAATTTGCCAGTTTTGAATTTTTTTGGCCATTCCATACCTCTGCACAGTTCTTGAGGGCAGTTGTCCTTTACAGTCCTGCGTCCTTGTGAATGTTAAGTGACCATTAGCTGTGGTTTTAAAGCCGCTCTTGCGGGAAACGGCCACAAGGCGGCAGCATTTCTACATTTCCATCTCTGGCATTTTGGGCAACAGAGCTTTCCTGGAAATCGTGTTTGTAGGCTGAAAATCAGAGTGGAATGTGCCAGGGAAAACCCCCAAGAGCTTATATCTGCTTACTTCTAGTTTGCTTTTTAAATATAATTTTTATTATTTATCAGAGCAAATTTGCGAAAAATGTGTGTGTTCTAGGTGTACAAAATCTGGCTCATTATACCTATGTATCGATCTATTCACCTTTGGATCCTTTCCCGTGTAGGTTATTACAGAGTGTTGAGTAGACCTCTCTTGGTATTCCATAGCTATTTTGTGATTATGTATTTCATATATATTAGTACATGTCTGTTAACCCCCATATCCTAATTCATACATTCCTTACACCTTTCCATTTGGTTAAACATAATTTGGTTTTCTGAATCTGTGAGTGTCCTTCTCTTGGAAATTATTTCATGGGTATCACTTTTTATGTAACACCTATAAGTGATGTAAGAGGATATTTTTCTTTTGGTTTCTTTCTTACTTCAAGTTGGGTGACTATCTCTAGATCCTTCTATGGTGGTGTCAATGGCACTGTTCCATGCTTTTCCATGGCTAGTATTCCATTGTGTACATGGACGACTTCTTCTTGGTGCCTATTTCTGTTGCTGGACAATGTTTTGAAGAAACATTGGTTTCTTCCAGGTCTTGGCTCTGGTACATGTTGCTGCAGTGCAGGTTTGCCAGTCTGTGCCTTTTTGATTCAGGTCTACTCAGGTGATAGGCCCATCAATTGCCCTACCAGATCACATGGTAGCTCAATTTTTACCTTTAAACAAACCTCCATTCTCTTCTCAGTACTGGCTGTTACCAGGTTACATCCCACCAGCAGCTAGAGGGTACACAGTTCTCTAAAACCCCTTCAGCATTTATACTATGTAGCCTCTTTCTGCTGATGATCATTCTGACGACTGTGAGGTGAAAGTTTTTGTAGACTGGATTTGCATGGTTTTATTAATTCCTGATGTTAAGCATTTTCCCATGCCCTTTCTTTCATAACAGAAAAAAGAAAGAAAGAGAATACAAAATGTGCGTAAAATCTGGGTCTTGAAATTGTCGTTTTGATATATGCACATCTTTGAGATTTTTGCTCGATTTACGACCCAAGGATTTGTTTTGAGGGCAGGTGTCATTTACAGGCCTGCAATTATTTTGACTATCAAGTAACCATTAGTGCTGGGTTTAGAGCTGCTGTTGTGTGAAACGGCCACAAGGTGGCAGCAGTTCTCCTTTACCTATTCTGGTTACTAGAGCAACAGTGCCTCAAGGGAAGTCATGTTCTAGGTTCTCAATGAGAATGGAATGTGCCGGGAAAAAACCCCTTAAGTTTATATCTGACTACTTCTTGTTCGTGTTTTAAATGTAATTTTCATTTTTTATCACAGCAAGGGTGATTACAATTTTTTGCTTGTTCTAGGTGTGCAAGATGTTGTTGTTTTACATATATACATATATCTATTGTTCTTTGGATCCTTTTCCCATTGTAGGTTATGACACAATGTTGAGTAGTCTTCTCGTGGTATTCCGTGGGTCTATGGTGATTTTATACTTCACCTGTGTTTGTATATCTCTGTTTAACCCGGCATCCTAATGTATCCAATCCTCACACCTTTCCATTGGTGAACCATAAGTTTGTTTAATGAATCTATGATTGCCTTTCTTTGTGGAAATATCTTCACTGGTATCAATTTTTAGGTAACACCTATAAGTGATATCATAGGATATGTGTCTTTCGCTTTCTGACTTACTACAAGTTGCGTGATTACTTCTGGACTCATCTACTGTGCTGCAAATGGCATTGTGTCATTTTTTCCTTGGCTAATATTCCATCTGTACGTGTACCATTTCTTTGTCCACTCATCTGTTGGTGGACTTATTGTTTGCTTCCATGTCTTGGCTACTGTAGTACTGCTGCAATGCACATTTGCCTGCCTGTGTCTTTCCAATTCTGTCGGTTATACGTGCAGGAATGGGCCTGCTGGATCGTATGGCAGACAAACGTTTACCTTGTAAAGGCACCTCCATTCTGTTCTCATTAGTGGCTTTTACCAGGTTACGTCCCACTTAAAGTTGAGGGTATGCACTTTTCCACAACCCATTCAGCATTTATTGTTTGTAGTTTTCCTGCTTATGTTTATTCTGACTGGTGTGGGCTGATACCTCTTTGTGGTTGGATTTGCATGCATCTCATAATCCCTTGAAATTGAGCTTTCAGGCATGTCCTGTTTTTCTTCAAACTGTGAGTACAGCTTACCTCTTCAAATGGTTTTCTTGAAGTATTTGCCTGATTTGGAAATATTTTGCCCATTACCTCCCTGGAGACATTTTGAGGGCAGGTTTCATTTACAGCCCTCCAGTACTTGTGCATAGGAAGTGATCATAAGCACAGGTTTTAAAGCTGCTGTGGCAGGTAACGGCCATTGGGTGGCAGCATTTCTGCTTTCCCCACTCTGGTAACAAGGGAAACAGACCTTTCTGCCAGTGGTGTTCCTCGGTTATACATTAGAGTGGAACGTGCCCGGATAACTCCACAAATGTTGATTTTTCCTTACTTATGTTTGGTTTCCAAATTGAATTTATTTCTTTTTATTGGAGTAATATTCCATTGTGTACATTGACCACTACGTCTTTGTGCATTCCTCGTTTGGCGGACATTTTTGTTGCTTCCAAGTGTTGGCTGCGGTAAATATTCCTGGAGTGCAAGATTGCTAGCATGTGTCTTTTTGATTCACAACCTCTCAGGCGATAGGCAGAGCAGTGGGTATGCTTGATTGAATGGTAGCTCAATATCTACCTTTCCAAGGCACCTCGTTTTTGTTTTCATTACTGGCTCTTACCAGGTCCCACTTTGAAGCGAGGGTACACATTGTTCCACAACCCCTTCAGCATTTATTCTTTGCAGAAGTTTTGCTGGTGGCCATTCTGACTAGTGTCAGCTGATAGGTTTTTGTAATTTGGGTTTGCATGTCTTCAAAAATACCAAAAAATTCATCATTTTACACGCCGTTTTCTTTTCTGTTAAAAATAGAATGTGAGTACAATATATCCCTTGAAATTGTCTTCTTGGAAGGTTGCCCTCTTTTGAATTTTTGGTCGATATTCGACCCCAGGATTTTTTTGGAGGGCAGGTCTCATTACAGAACTGCAGCTCAGGTGCATATTTAGTGGCCATTAGCACTGGGTTTAAAGCTGCTGTTGTAGGAAACGGCCAAAAGGAGGCAGCATTTCTCCAGTCCCAAATCTGGTTACTAGGGCAGCACAGCCTTTCTGGAAGTCGTGCTCCCAGGTTGTAAATTAGAATGGAATGTGCCAGGAAAACCCCCCGTAAGTTTATATCCCATTATTTCTTGTTCGTCTTTTAATTTTTTAAAATCGGGGTAATGATTAGAATATTGTTTATCCTAGGTGTATACAATCTGGTTCATTTGTACATTACATATGTATGTATGTATGTGTATATATGTATATATATATAATATATATTCATGTACAGATACTCTTCCCATGTAAATTATTGCAGAGTGTTCCATTGACCTCCCTTGCTATATGGTCGGTCTTTTTGATATGTGTATTTAATAGGTATTTGTACACGTATGGTAACCCTAATCTTAATTTTCCATTTCCCCCACCTATCCTTTTAGATAAGAAAAGTTTGTTTTCTAAGTCTGTGAGTTTCTTTCCTGTGAAAATACCATCATTTGTGTCAGTTGTTAGATAACGCCTATAAGTGATATCATAGTATATCTTTTGCTTTCCGACTTACCTCACGTTCTGTCATTATCTCTAGGTTCATCTATGGTGCCTCAAAGAGCAGTGTTTCACTGTTTTCCATGGCTAATAATCCATTGTGTACATGGAGCACTTCTTCTTTATCCATTCATCCATTGATGGACATTTTGGTTGTTTCCGTGTCTTGGCTATTGTGAAAACTCCTGCAGTGAAGCTGTTGCATCCTGTGCCTCCTCGACTCTGGTCTTCTGAGGTGAGAGGCTCAGCACTGGGCCTGCTGAGTGGAATGCTGGCTCAAATTCTACTTTTAAACGCAGCTCTTTTCTGTTCTCATTATTGGCTCTTACCACATTACATCTCACCAGCAGCTAGAGGGTACACGGTTCTCTAAAACCCCATCAGCATTTATTGTTTGTAGACTTTTGGCTGATGGTACTTGACTTGCGTGAGTTGAAACCTTTTTGTAGGCTAGATTTGCATGAGTCTAATAATTCCTGATGTTTAGCTTTTACCCTTTTTCCTTTTTTTTTAAATAGTGAGTAAAACTTAGCTCTTCATACTATCTCCTTGAAAAATTTGCCAGTTTTGAATTTTTTTGGCCATTCCATACCTCTGCACAGTTCTTGAGGGCAGTTGTCCTTTACAGTCCTGCGTCCTTGTGAATGTTAAGTGACCATTAGCTGTGGTTTTAAAGCCGCTCTTGCGGGAAACGGCCACAAGGCGGCAGCATTTCTACATTTCCATCTCTGGCATTTTGGGCAACAGAGCTTTCCTGGAAATCGTGTTTGTAGGCTGAAAATCAGAGTGGAATGTGCCAGGGAAAACCCCCAAGAGCTTATATCTGCTTACTTCTAGTTTGCTTTTTAAATATAATTTTTATTATTTATCAGAGCAAATTTGCGAAAAATGTGTGTGTTCTAGGTGTACAAAATCTGGCTCATTATACCTATGTATCGATCTATTCACCTTTGGATCCTTTCCCGTGTAGGTTATTACAGAGTGTTGAGTAGACCTCTCTTGGTATTCCATAGCTATTTTGTGATTATGTATTTCATATATATTAGTACATGTCTGTTAACCCCCATATCCTAATTCATACATTCCTTACACCTTTCCATTTGGTTAAACATAATTTGGTTTTCTGAATCTGTGAGTGTCCTTCTCTTGGAAATTATTTCATGGGTATCACTTTTTATGTAACACCTATAAGTGATGTAAGAGGATATTTTTCTTTTGGTTTCTTTCTTACTTCAAGTTGGGTGACTATCTCTAGATCCTTCTATGGTGGTGTCAATGGCACTGTTCCATGCTTTTCCATGGCTAGTATTCCATTGTGTACATGGACGACTTCTTCTTGGTGCCTATTTCTGTTGCTGGACAATGTTTTGAAGAAACATTGGTTTCTTCCAGGTCTTGGCTCTGGTACATGTTGCTGCAGTGCAGGTTTGCCAGTCTGTGCCTTTTTGATTCAGGTCTACTCAGGTGATAGGCCCATCAATTGCCCTACCAGATCACATGGTAGCTCAATTTTTACCTTTAAACAAACCTCCATTCTCTTCTCAGTACTGGCTGTTACCAGGTTACATCCCACCAGCAGCTAGAGGGTACACAGTTCTCTAAAACCCCTTCAGCATTTATACTATGTAGCCTCTTTCTGCTGATGATCATTCTGACGACTGTGAGGTGAAAGTTTTTGTAGACTGGATTTGCATGGTTTTATTAATTCCTGATGTTAAGCATTTTCCCATGCCCTTTCTTTCATAACAGAAAAAAGAAAGAAAGAGAATACAAAATGTGCGTAAAATCTGGGTCTTGAAATTGTCGTTTTGATATATGCACATCTTTGAGATTTTTGCTCGATTTACGACCCAAGGATTTGTTTTGAGGGCAGGTGTCATTTACAGGCCTGCAATTATTTTGACTATCAAGTAACCATTAGTGCTGGGTTTAGAGCTGCTGTTGTGTGAAACGGCCACAAGGTGGCAGCAGTTCTCCTTTACCTATTCTGGTTACTAGAGCAACAGTGCCTCAAGGGAAGTCATGTTCTAGGTTCTCAATGAGAATGGAATGTGCCGGGAAAAAACCCCTTAAGTTTATATCTGACTACTTCTTGTTCGTGTTTTAAATGTAATTTTCATTTTTTATCACAGCAAGGGTGATTACAATTTTTTGCTTGTTCTAGGTGTGCAAGATGTTGTTGTTTTACATATATACATATATCTATTGTTCTTTGGATCCTTTTCCCATTGTAGGTTATGACACAATGTTGAGTAGTCTTCTCGTGGTATTCCGTGGGTCTATGGTGATTTTATACTTCACCTGTGTTTGTATATCTCTGTTTAACCCGGCATCCTAATGTATCCAATCCTCACACCTTTCCATTGGTGAACCATAAGTTTGTTTAATGAATCTATGATTGCCTTTCTTTGTGGAAATATCTTCACTGGTATCAATTTTTAGGTAACACCTATAAGTGATATCATAGGATATGTGTCTTTCGCTTTCTGACTTACTACAAGTTGCGTGATTACTTCTGGACTCATCTACTGTGCTGCAAATGGCATTGTGTCATTTTTTCCTTGGCTAATATTCCATCTGTACGTGTACCATTTCTTTGTCCACTCATCTGTTGGTGGACTTATTGTTTGCTTCCATGTCTTGGCTACTGTAGTACTGCTGCAATGCACATTTGCCTGCCTGTGTCTTTCCAATTCTGTCGGTTATACGTGCAGGAATGGGCCTGCTGGATCGTATGGCAGACAAACGTTTACCTTGTAAAGGCACCTCCATTCTGTTCTCATTAGTGGCTTTTACCAGGTTACGTCCCACTTAAAGTTGAGGGTATGCACTTTTCCACAACCCATTCAGCATTTATTGTTTGTAGTTTTCCTGCTTATGTTTATTCTGACTGGTGTGGGCTGATACCTCTTTGTGGTTGGATTTGCATGCATCTCATAATCCCTTGAAATTGAGCTTTCAGGCATGTCCTGTTTTTCTTCAAACTGTGAGTACAGCTTACCTCTTCAAATGGTTTTCTTGAAGTATTTGCCTGATTTGGAAATATTTTGCCCATTACCTCCCTGAAGACATTTTGAGGGCAGGTTTCATTTACAGCCCTCCAGTACTTGTGCATAGGAAGTGATCATAAGCACAGGTTTTAAAGCTGCTGTGGCAGGTAACGGCCATTGGGTGGCAGCATTTCTGCTTTCCCCACTCCGGTAACAAGGGAAACAGACCTTTCTGCCAGTGGTGTTCCTCGGTTATACATTAGAGTGGAACGTGCCCGGATAACTCCACAAATGTTGATTTTTCCTTACTTATGTTTGGTTTCCAAATTGAATTTATTTCTTTTTATTGGAGTAATATTCCATTGTGTACATTGACCACTACGTCTTTGTGCATTCCTCGTTTGGCGGACATTTTTGTTGCTTCCAAGTGTTGGCTGCGGTAAATATTCCTGGAGTGCAAGATTGCTAGCATGTGTCTTTTTGATTCACAACCTCTCAGGCGATAGGCAGAGCAGTGGGTATGCTTGATTGAATGGTAGCTGAAGATCTACCTTTCCAAGGCACCTCGTTTTTGTTTTCATTACTGGCTCTTACCAGGTCCCACTTTGAAGCGAGGGTACACGTTGCTCCACAACCCCTTCAGCATTTATTCTTTGCAGAAGTTTTGCTGGTGGCCATTCTGACTAGTGTGAGCTGATAGGTTTTTGTAATTTGGGTTTGCATGTCTTCAAAAATACCAAAAAATTCATCATTTTACACGCCGTTTTCTTTTCTGTTAAAAATAGAATGTGAGTACAATATATCCCTTGAAATTGTCTTCTTGGAAGGTTGCCCTCTTTTGAATTTTTGGTCGATATTCGACCCCAGGATTTTTTTGGAGGGCAGGTCTCATTACAGAACTGCAGCTCTGGTGCATATTTAGTGGCCATTAGCACTGGGTTTAAAGCTGCTGTTGTAGGAAACGGCCAAAAGGAGGCAGCATTTCTCCAGTCCCAAATCTGGTTACTAGGGCAGCACAGCCTTTCTGGAAGTCGTGCTCCCAGGTTGTAAATTAGAATGGAATGTGCCAGGAAAAACTCCCGTAAGTTTATATCCCATTATTTCTTGTTCGTCTTTTAATTTTTTTAAATCGGGGTAATGATTAGAATATTGTTTATCCTAGGTGTATACAATCTGGTTCATTTGTACATTACATATGTATGTATGTGTTTGTATATATATATAATATATATTCATGTACAGATACTCTTCCCATGTAAATTATTGCAGAGTGTTCCATTGACCTCCCTTGCTATATGGTCGGTCTTTTTGATATATGTATTTAATAGGTATTTGTACACGTATGGTAACCCTAATCTTAATTTTCCATTTCCCCCACCTATCCTTTTAGATAAGAAAAGTTTGTTTTCTAAGTCTGTGAGTTTCTTTCCTGTGAAAATACCATCATTTGTGTCAGTTGTTAGATAACGCCTATAAGTGATATCATAGTATATCTTTTGCTTTCCGACTTACCTCACGTTCTGTCATTATCTCTAGGTTCATCTATGGTGCCTCAAAGAGCAGTGTTTCACTGTTTTCCATGGCTAATAATCCATTGTGTACATGGAGCACTTCTTCTTTATCCATTCATCCATTGATGGACATTTTGGTTGCTTCCGTGTCTTGGCTATTGTGAAAACTCCTGCAGTGAAGCTGTTGCAGCCTGTGCCTCCTCGACTCTGGTCTTCTGAGGTGAGAGGCTCAGCACTGGGCCTGCTGAGTGGAATGCTGGCTCAAATTCTACTTTTAAACGCAGCTCTTTTCTGTTCTCATTATTGGCTCTTACCACATTACATCTCACCAGCAGCTAGAGGGTACACGGTTCTCTAAAACCCCATCAGCATTTATTGTTTGTAGACTTTTGGCTGATGGTACTTGACTTGCGTGAGTTGAAACCTTTTTGTAGGCTAGATTTGCATGAGTCTAATAATTCCTGATGTTTAGCTTTTACCCTTTTTCCTTTTTTTTTAAATAGTGAGTAAAACTTAGCTCTTCCTACTATCTCCTTGAAAAATTTGCCAGTTTTGAATTTTTTTGGCCATTCCATACCTCTGCACAGTTCTTGAGGGCAGTTGTCCTTTACAGTCCTGCGTCCTTGTGAATGTTAAGTGACCATTAGCTGTGGTTTTAAAGCCGCTCTTGCGGGAAACGGCCACAAGGCGGCAGCATTTCTACATTTCCATCTCTGGCATTTTGGGCAACAGAGCTTTCCTGGAAATCGTGTTTGTAGGCTGAAAATTAGAGTGGAATGTGCCAGGGAAAACCCCCAAGAGCTTATATCTGCTTACTTCTAGTTTGCTTTTTAAATATAATTTTTATTATTTATCAGAGCAAATTTGCGAAAAATGTGTGTGTTCTAGGTGTACAGAATCTGGCTCATTATACCTATGTATCGATCTATTCACCTTTGGATCCTTTCCCGTGTAGGTTATTACAGAGTGTTGAGTAGACCTCTCTTGGTATTCCATAGTTATTTTGTGATTATATATTTCATATATATTAGTACATGTCTGTTAACCCCCATATCCTAATTCATACATTCCTTACACCTTTCCATTTGGTTAAACATAATTTGGTTTTCTGAATCTGTGAGTGTCCTTCTCTTGGAAATTATTTCATGGGTATCACTTTTTATGTAACACCTATAAGTGATGTAAGAGGATATTTTTCGTTTGGTTTCTTTCTTACTTCAAGTTGGGTGGCTATCTCTAGATCCTTCTATGGTGGTGTCAATGGCACTGTTCCATGCTTTTCCATGGCTAGTATTCCATTGTGTACATGGACGACTTCTTCTTGGTGCCTATTTCTGTTGCTGGACATTTTGGTTTCTTCCAAGTCTTGGCTCTGGTACATGTTGCTGCAGTGCAGGTTTGCCAGTCTGTGCCTTTTTGATTCAGGTCTACTCAGGTGATAGGCCCATCAATTGCCCTACCAGATCACATGGTAGCTCAATTTTTACCTTTAAACAAACCTCCATTCTCTTCTCAGTACTGGCTGTTACCAGGTTACATCCCACCAGCAGCTAGAGGGTACACAGTTCTCTAAAACCCCTTCAGCATTTATACTATGTAGCCTCTTTCTGCTGATGATCATTCTGACGACTGTGAGGTGAAAGTTTTTGTAGACTGGATTTGCATGGTTTTATTAATTCCTGATGTTAAGCATTTTCCCATGCCCTTTCTTTCATAACAGAAAAAAGAAAGAAAGAGAATACAAAATGTGCGTAAAATCTGGGTCTTGAAATTGTCGTTTTGATATATGCACATCTTTGAGATTTTTGCTCGATTTACGACCCAAGGATTTGTTTTGAGGGCAGGTGTCATTTACAGGCCTGCAATTATTTTGACTATCAAGTAACCATTAGTGCTGGGTTTAGAGCTGCTGTTGTGTGAAACGGCCACAAGGTGGCAGCAGTTCTCCTTTACCTATTCTGGTTACTAGAGCAACAGTGCCTCAAGGGAAGTCATGTTCTAGGTTCTCAATTAGAATGGAATGTGCCGGGAAAAAACCCCTTAAGTTTATATCTGACTACTTCTTGTTCGTGTTTTAAATGTAATTTTCATTTTTTATCACAGCAAGGGTGATTACAATTTTTTGCTTGTTCTAGGTGTGCAAGATGTTGTTGTTTTACATATATACATATATCTATTGTTCTTTGGATCCTTTTCCCATTGTAGGTTATGACACAATGTTGAGTAGTCTTCTCGTGGTATTCCATGGGTCTATGGTGATTTTATACTTCACCTGTGTTTGTATATCTCTGTTTAACCCGGCATCCTAATGTATCCAATCCTCACACCTTTCCATTGGTGAACCATAAGTTTGTTTAATGAATCTATGATTGCCTTTCTTTGTGGAAATATCTTCACTGGTATCAATTTTTAGGTAACACCTATAAGTGATATCATAGGATATGTGTCTTTCGCTTTCTGACTTACTACAAGTTGCGTGATTACTTCTGGACTCATCTACTGTGCTGCAAATGGCATTCTGTCATTTTTTCCTTGGCTAATATTCCATCTGTACGTGTACCATTTCTTTGTCCACTCATCTGTTGGTGGACTTATTGTTTGCTTCCATGTCTTGACTACTGTAGTACTGCTGCAATGCACATTTGCCTGCCTGTGTCTTTCCAATTCTGTCGGTTATACGTGCAGGAATGGGCCTGCTGGATCGTATGGCAGACAAACGTTTACCTTGTAAAGGCACCTCCATTCTGTTCTCATTAGTGGCTTTTACCAGGTTACGTCCCACTTAAAGTTGAGGGTATGCACTTTTCCACAACCCATTCAGCATTTATTGTTTGTAGTTTTCCTGCTTATGTTTATTCTGACTGGTGTGGGCTGATACCTCTTTGTGGTTGGATTTGCATGCATCTCATAATCCCTTGAAATTGAGCTTTCAGGCATGTCCTGTTTTTCTTCAAACTGTGAGTACAGCTTACCTCTTCAAATGGTTTTCTTGAAGTATTTGCCTGATTTGGAAATATTTTGCCCATTACCTCCCTGAAGACATTTTGAGGGCAGGTTTCATTTACAGCCCTCCAGTACTTGTGCATAGGAAGTGATCATAAGCACAGGTTTTAAAGCTGCTGTGGCAGGTAACGGCCATTGGGTGGCAGCATTTCTGCTTTCCCCACTCTGGTAACAAGGGAAACAGACCTTTCTGCCAGTGGTGTTCCTCGGTTATACATTAGAGTGGAACGTGCCCGGATAACTCCACAAATGTTGATTTTTCCTTACTTATGTTTGGTTTCCAAATTGAATTTATTTCTTTTTATTGGAGTAATATTCCATTGTGTACATTGACCACTACGTCTTTGTGCATTCCTCGTTTGGCGGACATTTTTGTTGCTTCCAAGTGTTGGCTGCGGTAAATATTCCTGGAGTGCAAGATTGCTAGCATGTGTCTTTTTGATTCACAACCTCTCAGGCGATAGGCAGAGCAGTGGGTATGATTGATTGAATGGTAGCTCAATATCTACCTTTCCAAGGCACCTCGTTTTTGTTTTCATTACTGGCTCTTACCAGGTCCCACTTTGAAGCGAGGGTACACGTTGCTCCACAACCCCTTCAGCATTTATTCTTTGCAGAAGTTTTGCTGGTGGCCATTCTGACTAGTGTGAGCTGATAGGTTTTTGTAATTTGGGTTTGCATGTCTTCAAAAATACCAAAAAATTCATCATTTTACACGCCGTTTTCTTTTCTGTTAAAAATAGAATGTGAGTACAATATATCCCTTGAAATTGTCTTCTTGGAAGGTTGCCCTCTTTTGAATTTTTGGTCGATATTCGACCCCAGGATTTTTTTGGAGGGCAGGTCTCATTACAGAACTGCAGCTCTGGTGCATATTTAGTGGCCATTAGCACTGGGTTTAAAGCTGCTGTTGTAGGAAACGGCCAAAAGGAGGCAGCATTTCTCCAGTCCCAAATCTGGTTACTAGGGCAGCACAGCCTTTCTGGAAGTCGTGCTCCCAGGTTGTAAATTAGAATGGAATGTGCCAGGAAAAACCCCCGTAAGTTTATATCCCATTATTTCTTGTTCGTCTTTTAATTTTTTTAAATCGGGGTAATGATTAGAATATTGTTTATCCTAGGTGTATACAATCTGGTTCATTTGTACATTACATATGTATGTATGTGTTTGTATATATATATAATATATATTCATGTACAGATACTCTTCCCATGTAAATTATTGCAGAGTGTTCCATTGACCTCCCTTGCTATATGGTCGGTCTTTTTGATATATGTATTTAATAGGTATTTGTACACGTATGGTAACCCTAATCTTAATTTTCCATTTCCCCCACCTATCCTTTTAGATAAGAAAAGTTTGTTTTCTAAGTCTGTGAGTTTCTTTCCTGTGAAAATACCATCATTTGTGTCAGTTGTTAGATAACGCCTATAAGTGATATCATAGTATATCTTTTGCTTTCCGACTTACCTCACGTTCTGTCATTATCTCTAGGTTCATCTATGGTGCCTCAAAGAGCAGTGTTTCACTGTTTTCCATGGCTAATAATCCATTGTGTACATGGAGCACTTCTTCTTTATCCATTCATCCATTGATGGACATTTTGGTTGCTTCCGTGTCTTGGCTATTGTGAAAACTCCTGCAGTGAAGCTGTTGCAGCCTGTGCCTCCTCGACTCTGGTCTTCTGAGGTGAGAGGCTCAGCACTGGGCCTGCTGAGTGGAATGCTGGCTCAAATTCTACTTTTAAACGCAGCTCTTTTCTGTTCTCATTATTGGCTCTTACCACATTACATCTCACCAGCAGCTAGAGGGTACACGGTTCTCTAAAACCCCATCAGCATTTATTGTTTGTAGACTTTTGGCTGATGGTACTTGACTTGCGTGAGTTGAAACCTTTTTGTAGGCTAGATTTGCATGAGTCTAATAATTCCTGATGTTTAGCTTTTACCCTTTTTCCTTTTTTTTTAAATAGTGAGTAAAACTTAGCTCTTCCTACTATCTCCTTGAAAAATTTGCCAGTTTTGAATTTTTTTGGCCATTCCATACCTCTGCACAGTTCTTGAGGGCAGTTGTCCTTTACAGTCCTGCGTCCTTGTGAATGTTAAGTGACCATTAGCTGTGGTTTTAAAGCCGCTCTTGCGGGAAACGGCCACAAGGCGGCAGCATTTCTACATTTCCATCTCTGGCATTTTGGGCAACAGAGCTTTCCTGGAAATCGTGTTTGTAGGCTGAAAATTAGAGTGGAATGTGCCAGGGAAAACCCCCAAGAGCTTATATCTGCTTACTTCTAGTTTGCTTTTTAAATATAATTTTTATTATTTATCAGAGCAAATTTGCGAAAAATGTGTGTGTTCTAGGTGTACAGAATCTGGCTCATTATACCTATGTATCGATCTATTCACCTTTGGATCCTTTCCCGTGTAGGTTATTACAGAGTGTTGAGTAGACCTCTCTTGGTATTCCATAGTTATTTTGTGATTATATATTTCATATATATTAGTACATGTCTGTTAACCCCCATATCCTAATTCATACATTCCTTACACCTTTCCATTTGGTTAAACATAATTTGGTTTTCTGAATCTGTGAGTGTCCTTCTCTTGGAAATTATTTCATGGGTATCACTTTTTATGTAACACCTATAAGTGATGTAAGAGGATATTTTTCGTTTGGTTTCTTTCTTACTTCAAGTTGGGTGGCTATCTCTAGATCCTTCTATGGTGGTGTCAATGGCACTGTTCCATGCTTTTCCATGGCTAGTATTCCATTGTGTACATGGACGACTTCTTCTTGGTGCCTATTTCTGTTGCTGGACATTTTGGTTTCTTCCAGGTCTTGGCTCTGGTACATGTTGCTGCAGTGCAGGTTTGCCAGTCTGTGCCTTTTTGATTCAGGTCTACTCAGGTGATAGGCCCATCAATTGCCCTACCAGATCACATGGTAGCTCAATTTTTACCTTTAAACAAACCTCCATTCTCTTCTCAGTACTGGCTGTTACCAGGTTACATCCCACCAGCAGCTAGAGGGTACACAGTTCTCTAAAACCCCTTCAGCATTTATACTATGTAGCCTCTTTCTGCTGATGATCATTCTGACGACTGTGAGGTGAAAGTTTTTGTAGACTGGATTTGCATGGTTTTATTAATTCCTGATGTTAAGCATTTTCCCATGCCCTTTCTTTCATAACAGAAAAAAGAAAGAAAGAGAATACAAAATGTGCGTAAAATCTGGGTCTTGAAATTGTCGTTTTGATATATGCACATCTTTGAGATTTTTGCTCGATTTACGACCCAAGGATTTGTTTTGAGGGCAGGTGTCATTTACAGGCCTGCAATTATTTTGACTATCAAGTAACCATTAGTGCTGGGTTTAGAGCTGCTGTTGTGTGAAACGGCCACAAGGTGGCAGCAGTTCTCCTTTACCTATTCTGGTTACTAGAGCAACAGTGCCTCAAGGGAAGTCATGTTCTAGGTTCTCAATGAGAATGGAATGTGCCGGGAAAAAACCCCTTAAGTTTATATCTGACTACTTCTTGTTCGTGTTTTAAATGTAATTTTCATTTTTTATCACAGCAAGGGTGATTACAATTTTTTGCTTGTTCTAGGTGTGCAAGATGTTGTTGTTTTACATATATACATATATCTATTGTTCTTTGGATCGTTTTCCCATTGTAGGTTATGACACAATGTTGAGTAGTCTTCTCGTGGTATTCCATGGGTCTATGGTGATTTTATACTTCACCTGTGTTTGTATATCTCTGTTTAACCCGGCATCCTAATGTATCCAATCCTCACACCTTTCCATTGGTGAACCATAAGTTTGTTTAATGAATCTATGATTGCCTTTCTTTGTGGAAATATCTTCACTGGTATCAATTTTTAGGTAACACCTATAAGTGATATCATAGGATATGTGTCTTTCGCTTTCTGACTTACTACAAGTTGCGTGATTACTTCTGGACTCATCTACTGTGCTGCAAATGGCATTGTGTCATTTTTTCCTTGGCTAATATTCCATCTGTACGTGTACCATTTCTTTGTCCACTCATCTGTTGGTGGACTTATTGTTTGCTTCCATGTCTTGGCTACTGTAGTACTGCTGCAATGCACATTTGCCTGCCTGTGTCTTTCCAATTCTGTCGGTTATACGTGCAGGAATGGGCCTGCTGGATCGTATGGCAGACAAACGTTTACCTTGTAAAGGCACCTCCATTCTGTTCTCATTAGTGGCTTTTACCAGGTTACGTCCCACTTAAAGATGAGGGTATGCACTTTTCCACAACCCATTCAGCATTTATTGTTTGTAGTTTTCCTGCTTATGTTTATTCTGACTGGTGTGAGCTGATACCTCTTTGTGGTTGGATTTGCACGCATCTCATAATCCCTTGAAATTGAGCTTTCAGGCATGTCCTGTTTTTCTTCAAACTGTGAGTACAGCTTACCTCTTCAAATGGTTTTCTTGAAGTATTTGCCTGATTTGGAAATATTTTGCCCATTACCTCCCTGGAGACATTTTGAGAGCAGGTTTCATTTACAGCCCTCCAGTACTTGTGCATAGGAAGTGATCATAAGCACAGGTTTTAAAGCTGCTGTGGCAGGTAACGGCCATTGGGTGGCAGCATTTCTGCTTTCCCCACTCTGGTAACAAGGGAAACAGACCTTTCTGCCAGTGGTGTTCCTCGGTTATACATTAGAGTGGAACGTGCCCGGATAACTCCACAAATGTTGATTTTTCCTTACTTATGTTTGGTTTCCAAATTGAATTTATTTCTTTTTATTGGAGTAATATTCCATTGTGTACATTGACCACTACGTCTTTGTGCATTCCTCGTTTGGCGGACATTTTTGTTGCTTCCAAGTGTTGGCTGCGGTAAATATTCCTGGAGTGCAAGATTGCTAGCATGTGTCTTTTTGATTCACAACCTCTCCGGCGATAGGCAGAGCAGGGGTATGATTGATTGAATGGTAGCTCAATATCTACCTTTCCAAGGCACCTTGTTTTTGTTTTCATTACTGGCTCTTACCAGGTCCCACTTTGAAGCGAGGGTACACGTTGCTCCACAACCCCTTCAGCATTTATTCTTTGCAGAAGTTTTGCTGGTGGCCATTCTGACTAGTGTGAGCTGATAGGTTTTTGTAATTTGGGTTTGCATGTCTTCAAAAATACCAAAAAATTCATCATTTTACACGCCGTTTTCTTTTCTGTTAAAAATAGAATGTGAGTACAATATATCCCTTGTAATTGTCTTTTTGGAAGGTTGCCCTCTTTTGAATTTTTGGTCGATATTCGACCCCAGGATTTTTTTGGAGGGCAGGTCTCATTACAGAACTGCAGCTCTGGTGCATATTTAGTGGCCATTAGCACTGGGTTTAAAGCTGCTGTTGTAGGAAACGGCCAAAAGGAGGCAGCATTTCTCCAGTCCCAAATCTGGTTACTAGGGCAGCACAGCCTTTCTGGAAGTCGTGCTCCCAGGTTGTAAATTAGAATGGAATGTGCCAGGAAAACCCCCCGTAAGTTTATATCCCATTATTTCTTGTTCGTCTTTTAATTTTTTTTAATTGTGTTAATGATTAGAATATTGTTTATCCTAGGTGTATACAATCTGGTTCATTTGTACATTACATATCTATGTATGTATGTGTATATATGTATATATATATAATATATATATTCATGTACAGATACTCTTCCCATGTAAATTATTGCAGAGTGTTCCATTGACCTCCCTTGCTATATGGTCGGTCTTTTTGATATATGTATTTAATAGGTATTTGTACACGTATGGTAACCCTAATCTTAATTTTCCATTTCCCCCACCTATCCTTTTAGATAAGAAAAGTTTGTTTTCTAAGTCTGTGAGTTTCTTTCCTGTGAAAATACCATCATTTGTGTCAGTTGTTAGATAACGCCTATAAGTGATATCATAGTATATCTTTTGCTTTCCGACTTACCTCACGTTCTGTCATTATCTCTAGGTTCATCTATGGTGCCTCAAAGAGCAGTGTTTCACTGTTTTCCATGGCTAATAATCCATTGTGTACATGGAGCACTTCTTCTTTATCCATTCATCCATTGATGGACATTTTGGTTGCTTCCGTGTCTTGGCTATTGTGAAAACTCCTGCAGTGAAGCTGTTGCAGCCTGTGCCTCCTCGACTCTGGTCTTCTGAGGTGAGAGGCTCAGCACTGGGCCTGCTGAGTGGAATGCTGGCTCAAATTCTACTTTTAAACGCAGCTCTTTTCTGTTCTCATTATTGGCTCTTACCACATTACATCTCACCAGCAGCTAGAGGGTACACGGTTCTCTAAAACCCCATCAGCATTTATTGTTTGTAGACTTTTGGCTGATGGTACTTGACTTGCGTGAGTTGAAACCTTTTTGTAGGCTAGATTTGCATGAGTCTAATAATTCCTGATGTTTAGCTTTTACCCTTTTTCCTTTTTTTTTAAATAGTGAGTAAAACTTAGCTCTTCCTACTATCTCCTTGAAAAATTTGCCAGTTTTGAATTTTTTTGGCCATTCCATACCTCTGCACAGTTCTTGAGGGCAGTTGTCCTTTACAGTCCTGCGTCCTTGTGAATGTTAAGTGACCATTAGCTGTGGTTTTAAAGCCGCTCTTGTGGGAAACGGCCACAAGGCGGCAGCATTTCTACATTTCCATCTCTGGCATTTTGGGCAACAGAGCTTTCCTGGAAATCGTGTTTGTAGGCTGAAAATTAGAGTGGAATGTGCCAGGGAAAACCCCCAAGAGCTTATATCTGCTTACTTCTAGTTTGCTTTTTAAATATAATTTTTATTATTTATCAGAGCAAATTTGCGAAAAATGTGTGTGTTCTAGGTGTACAGAATCTGGCTCATTATACCTATGTATCGATCTATTCACCTTTGGATCCTTTCCCGTGTAGGTTATTACAGAGTGTTGAGTAGACCTCTCTTGGTATTCCATAGCTATTTTGTGATTATATATTTCATATATATTAGTACATGTCTGTTAACCCCCATATCCTAATTCATACATTCCTTACACCTTTCCATTTGGTTAAACATAATTTGGTTTTCTGAATCTGTGAGTGTCCTTCTCTTGGAAATTATTTCATGGGTATCACTTTTTATGTAACACCTATAAGTGATGTAAGAGGATATTTTTCTTTTGGTTTCTTTCTTACTTCAAGTTGGGTGACTATCTCTAGATCCTTCTATGGTGGTGTCAATGGCACTGTTCCATGCTTTTCCATGGCTAGTATTCCATTGTGTACATGGACGACTTCTTCTTGGTGCCTATTTCTGTTGCTGGACAATGTTTTGAAGAAACATTGGTTTCTTCCAGGTCTTGGCTCTGGTACATGTTGCTGCAGTGCAGGTTTGCCAGTCTGTGCCTTTTTGATTCAGGTCTACTCAGGTGATAGGCCCATCAATTGCCCTACCAGATCACATGGTAGCTCAATTTTTACCTTTAAACAAACCTCCATTCTCTTCTCAGTACTGGCTGTTACCAGGTTACATCCCACCAGCAGCTAGAGGGTACACAGTTCTCTAAAACCCCTTCAGCATTTATACTATGTAGCCTCTTTCTGCTGATGATCATTCTGACGACTGTGAGGTGAAAGTTTTTGTAGACTGGATTTGCATGGTTTTATTAATTCCTGATGTTAAGCATTTTCCCATGCCCTTTCTTTCATAACAGAAAAAAGAAAGAAAGAGAATACAAAATGTGCGTAAAATCTGGGTCTTGAAATTGTCGTTTTGATATATGCACATCTTTGAGATTTTTGCTCGATTTACGACCCAAGGATTTGTTTTGAGGGCAGGTGTCATTTACAGGCCTGCAATTATTTTGACTATCAAGTAACCATTAGTGCTGGGTTTAGAGCTGCTGTTGTGTGAAACGGCCACAAGGTGGCAGCAGTTCTCCTTTACCTATTCTGGTTACTAGAGCAACAGTGCCTCAAGGGAAGTCATGTTCTAGGTTCTCAATTAGAATGGAATGTGCCAGGAAAAAACCCCTTAAGTTTATATCTGACTACTTCTTGTTCGTGTTTTAAATGTAATTTTCATTTTTTATCACAGCAAGGGTGATTACAATTTTTTGCTTGTTCTAGGTGTGCAAGATGTTGTTGTTTTACATATATACATATATCTATTGTTCTTTGGATCCTTTTCCCATTGTAGGTTATGACACAATGTTGAGTAGTCTTCTCGTGGTATTCCGTGGGTCTATGGTGATTTTATACTTCACCTGTGTTTGTATATCTCTGTTTAACCCGGCATCCTAATGTATCCAATCCTCACACCTTTCCATTGGTGAACCATAAGTTTGTTTAATGAATCTATGATTGCCTTTCTTTGTGGAAATATCTTCACTGGTATCAATTTTTAGGTAACACCTATAAGTGATATCATAGGATATGTGTCTTTCGCTTTCTGACTTACTACAAGTTGCGTGATTACTTCTGGACTCATCTACTGTGCTGCAAATGGCATTCTGTCATTTTTTCCTTGGCTAATATTCCATCTGTACGTGTACCATTTCTTTGTCCACTCATCTGTTGGTGGACTTATTGTTTGCTTCCATGTCTTGGCTACTGTAGTACTGCTGCAATGCACATTTGCCTGCCTGTGTCTTTCCAATTCTGTCGGTTATACGTGCAGGAATGGGCCTGCTGGATCGTATGGCAGACAAACGTTTACCTTGTAAAGGCACCTCCATTCTGTTCTCATTAGTGGCTTTTACCAGGTTACGTCCCACTTAAAGATGAGGGTATGCACTTTTCCACAACCCATTCAGCATTTATTGTTTGTAGTTTTCCTGCTTATGTTTATTCTGACTGGTGTGAGCTGATACCTCTTTGTGGTTGGATTTGCATGCATCTCATAATCCCTTGAAATTGAGCTTTCAGGCATGTCCTGTTTTTCTTCAAACTGTGAGTACAGCTTACCTCTTCAAATGGTTTTCTTGAAGTATTTGCCTGATTTGGAAATATTTTGCCCATTACCTCCCTGAAGACATTTTGAGGGCAGGTTTCATTTACAGCCCTCCAGTACTTGTGCATAGGAAGTGATCATAAGCACAGGTTTTAAAGCTGCTGTGGCAGGTAACGGCCATTGGGTGGCAGCATTTCTGCTTTCCCCACTCCGGTAACAAGGGAAACAGACCTTTCTGCCAGTGGTGTTCCTCGGTTATACATTAGAGTGGAACGTGCCCGGATAACTCCACAAATGTTGATTTTTCCTTACTTATGTTTGGTTTCCAAATTGAATTTATTTCTTTTTATTGGAGTAATATTCCATTGTGTACATTGACCACTACGTCTTTGTGCATTCCTCGTTTGGCGGACATTTTTGTTGCTTCCAAGTGTTGGCTGCGGTAAATATTCCTGGAGTGCAAGATTGCTAGCATGTGTCTTTTTGATTCACAACCTCTCAGGCGATAGGCAGAGCAGTGGGTATGCTTGATTGAATGGTAGCTGAAGATCTACCTTTCCAAGGCACCTCGTTTTTGTTTTCATTACTGGCTCTTACCAGGTCCCACTTTGAAGCGAGGGTACACGTTGCTCCACAACCCCTTCAGCATTTATTCTTTGCAGAAGTTTTGCTGGTGGCCATTCTGACTAGTGTGAGCTGATAGGTTTTTGTAATTTGGGTTTGCATGTCTTCAAAAATACCAAAAAATTCATCATTTTACACGCCGTTTTCTTTTCTGTTAAAAATAGAATGTGAGTACAATATATCCCTTGAAATTGTCTTCTTGGAAGGTTGCCCTCTTTTGAATTTTTGGTCGATATTCGACCCCAGGATTTTTTTGGAGGGCAGGTCTCATTACAGAACTGCAGCTCTGGTGCATATTTAGTGGCCATTAGCACTGGGTTTAAAGCTGCTGTTGTAGGAAACGGCCAAAAGGAGGCAGCATTTCTCCAGTCCCAAATCTGGTTACTAGGGCAGAACAGCCTTTCTGGAAGTCGTGCTCCCAGGTTGTAAATTAGAATGGAATGTGCCAGGAAAAACTCCCGTAAGTTTATATCCCATTATTTCTTGTTCGTCTTTTAATTTTTTTAAATCGGGGTAATGATTAGAATATTGTTTATCCTAGGTGTATACAATCTGGTTCATTTGTACATTACATATGTATGTATGTGTTTGTATATATATATAATATATATTCATGTACAGATACTCTTCCCATGTAAATTATTGCAGAGTGTTCCATTGACCTCCCTTGCTATATGGTCGGTCTTTTTGATATATGTATTTAATAGGTATTTGTACACGTATGGTAACCCTAATCTTAATTTTCCATTTCCCCCACCTATCCTTTTAGATAAGAAAAGTTTGTTTTCTAAGTCTGTGAGTTTCTTTCCTGTGAAAATACCATCATTTGTGTCAGTTGTTAGATAACGCCTATAAGTGATATCATAGTATATCTTTTGCTTTCCGACTTACCTCACGTTCTGTCATTATCTCTAGGTTCATCTATGGTGCCTCAAAGAGCAGTGTTTCACTGTTTTCCATGGCTAATAATCCATTGTGTACATGGAGCACTTCTTCTTTATCCATTCATCCATTGATGGACATTTTGGTTGCTTCCGTGTCTTGGCTATTGTGAAAACTCCTGCAGTGAAGCTGTTGCAGCCTGTGCCTCCTCGACTCTGGTCTTCTGAGGTGAGAGGCTCAGCACTGGGCCTGCTGAGTGGAATGCTGGCTCAAATTCTACTTTTAAACGCAGCTCTTTTCTGTTCTCATTATTGGCTCTTACCACATTACATCTCACCAGCAGCTAGAGGGTACACGGTTCTCTAAAACCCCATCAGCATTTATTGTTTGTAGACTTTTGGCTGATGGTACTTGACTTGCGTGAGTTGAAACCTTTTTGTAGGCTAGATTTGCATGAGTCTAATAATTCCTGATGTTTAGCTTTTACCCTTTTTCCTTTTTTTTTAAATAGTGAGTAAAACTTAGCTCTTCCTACTATCTCCTTGAAAAATTTGCCAGTTTTGAATTTTTTTGGCCATTCCATACCTCTGCACAGTTCTTGAGGGCAGTTGTCCTTTACAGTCCTGCGTCCTTGTGAATGTTAAGTGACCATTAGCTGTGGTTTTAAAGCCGCTCTTGTGGGAAACGGCCACAAGGCGGCAGCATTTCTACATTTCCATCTCTGGCATTTTGGGCAACAGAGCTTTCCTGGAAATCGCGTTTGTAGGCTGAAAATTAGAGTGGAATGTGCCAGGGAAAACCCCCAAGAGCTTATATCTGCTTACTTCTAGTTTGCTTTTTAAATATAATTTTTATTATTTATCAGAGCAAATTTGCGAAAAATGTGTGTGTTCTAGGTGTACAGAATCTGGCTCATTATACCTATGTATCGATCTATTCACCTTTGGATCCTTTCCCGTGTAGGTTATTACAGAGTGTTGAGTAGACCTCTCTTGGTATTCCATAGCTATTTTGTGATTATATATTTCATATATATTAGTACATGTCTGTTAACCCCCATATCCTAATTCATACATTCCTTACACCTTTCCATTTGGTTAAACATAATTTGGTTTTCTGAATCTGTGAGTGTCCTTCTCTTGGAAATTATTTCATGGGTATCACTTTTTATGTAACACCTATAAGTGATGTAAGAGGATATTTTTCGTTTGGTTTCTTTCTTACTTCAAGTTGGGTGGCTATCTCTAGATCCTTCTATGGTGGTGTCAATGGCACTGTTCCATGCTTTTCCATGGCTAGTATTCCATTGTGTACATGGACGACTTCTTCTTGGTGCCTATTTCTGTTGCTGGACATTTTGGTTTCTTCCAGGTCTTGGCTCTGGTACATGTTGCTGCAGTGCAGGTTTGCCAGTCTGTGCCTTTTTGATTCAGGTCTACTCAGGTGATAGGCCCATCAATTGCCCTACCAGATCACATGGTAGCTCAATTTTTACCTTTAAACAAACCTCCATTCTCTTCTCAGTACTGGCTGTTACCAGGTTACATCCCACCAGCAGCTAGAGGGTACACAGTTCTCTAAAACCCCTTCAGCATTTATACTATGTAGCCTCTTTCTGCTGATGATCATTCTGACGACTGTGAGGTGAAAGTTTTTGTAGACTGGATTTGCATGGTTTTATTAATTCCTGATGTTAAGCATTTTCCCATGCCCTTTCTTTCATAACAGAAAAAAGAAAGAAAGAGAATACAAAATGTGCGTAAAATCTGGGTCTTGAAATTGTCGTTTTGATATATGCACATCTTTGAGATTTTTGCTCGATTTACGACCCAAGGATTTGTTTTGAGGGCAGGTGTCATTTACAGGCCTGCAATTATTTTGACTATCAAGTAACCATTAGTGCTGGGTTTAGAGCTGCTGTTGTGTGAAACGGCCACAAGGTGGCAGCAGTTCTCCTTTACCTATTCTGGTTACTAGAGCAACAGTGCCTCAAGGGAAGTCATGTTCTAGGTTCTCAATTAGAATGGAATGTGCCGGGAAAAAACCCCTTAAGTTTATATCTGACTACTTCTTGTTCGTGTTTTAAATGTAATTTTCATTTTTTATCACAGCAAGGGTGATTACAATTTTTTGCTTGTTCTAGGTGTGCAAGATGTTGTTGTTTTACATATATACATATATCTATTGTTCTTTGGATCGTTTTCCCATTGTAGGTTATGACACAATGTTGAGTAGTCTTCTCGTGGTATTCCATGGGTCTATGGTGATTTTATACTTCACCTGTGTTTGTATATCTCTGTTTAACCCGGCATCCTAATGTATCCAATCCTCACACCTTTCCATTGGTGAACCATAAGTTTGTTTAATGAATCTATGATTGCCTTTCTTTGTGGAAATATCTTCACTGGTATCAATTTTTAGGTAACACCTATAAGTGATATCATAGGATATGTGTCTTTCGCTTTCTGACTTACTACAAGTTGCGTGATTACTTCTGGACTCATCTACTGTGCTGCAAATGGCATTCTGTCATTTTTTCCTTGGCTAATATTCCATCTGTACGTGTACCATTTCTTTGTCCACTCATCTGTTGGTGGACTTATTGTTTGCTTCCATGTCTTGGCTACTGTAGTACTGCTGCAATGCACATTTGCCTGCCTGTGTCTTTCCAATTCTGTCGGTTATACGTGCAGGAATGGGCCTGCTGGATCGTATGGCAGACAAACGTTTACCTTGTAAAGGCACCTCCATTCTGTTCTCATTAGTGGCTTTTACCAGGTTACGTCCCACTTAAAGATGAGGGTATGCACTTTTCCACAACCCATTCAGCATTTATTGTTTGTAGTTTTCCTGCTTATGTTTATTCTGACTGGTGTGAGCTGATACCTCTTTGTGGTTGGATTTGCACGCATCTCATAATCCCTTGAAATTGAGCTTTCAGGCATGTCCTGTTTTTCTTCAAACTGTGAGTACAGCTTACCTCTTCAAATGGTTTTCTTGAAGTATTTGCCTGATTTGGAAATATTTTGCCCATTACCTCCCTGGAGACATTTTGAGGGCAGGTTTCATTTACAGCCCTCCAGTACTTGTGCATAGGAAGTGATCATAAGCACAGGTTTTAAAGCTGCTGTGGCAGGTAACGGCCATTGGGTGGCAGCATTTCTGCTTTCCCCACTCTGGTAACAAGGGAAACAGACCTTTCTGCCAGTGGTGTTCCTCGGTTATACATTAGAGTGGAACGTGCCCGGATAACTCCACAAATGTTGATTTTTCCTTACTTATGTTTGGTTTCCAAATTGAATTTATTTCTTTTTATTGGAGTAATATTCCATTGTGTACATTGACCACTACGTCTTTGTGCATTCCTCGTTTGGCGGACATTTTTGTTGCTTCCAAGTGTTGGCTGCGGTAAATATTCCTGGAGTGCAAGATTGCTAGCATGTGTCTTTTTGATTCACAACCTCTCCGGCGATAGGCAGAGCAGGGGTATGATTGATTGAATGGTAGCTCAATATCTACCTTTCCAAGGCACCTTGTTTTTGTTTTCATTACTGGCTCTTACCAGGTCCCACTTTGAAGCGAGGGTACACGTTGCTCCACAACCCCTTCAGCATTTATTCTTTGCAGAAGTTTTGCTGGTGGCCATTCTGACTAGTGTGAGCTGATAGGTTTTTGTAATTTGGGTTTGCATGTCTTCAAAAATACCAAAAAATTCATCATTTTACACGCCGTTTTCTTTTCTGTTAAAAATAGAATGTGAGTACAATATATCCCTTGTAATTGTCTTTTTGGAAGGTTGCCCTCTTTTGAATTTTTGGTCGATATTCGACCCCAGGATTTTTTTGGAGGGCAGGTCTCATTACAGAACTGCAGCTCTGGTGCATATTTAGTGGCCATTAGCACTGGGTTTAAAGCTGCTGTTGTAGGAAACGGCCAAAAGGAGGCAGCATTTCTCCAGTCCCAAATCTGGTTACTAGGGCAGCACAGCCTTTCTGGAAGTCGTGCTCCCAGGTTGTAAATTAGAATGGAATGTGCCAGGAAAACCCCCCGTAAGTTTATATCCCATTATTTCTTGTTCGTCTTTTAATTTTTTTTAATTGTGGTAATGATTAGAATATTGTTTATCCTAGGTGTATACAATCTGGTTCATTTGTACATTACATATGTATGTATGTATGTGTATATATGTATATATATATAATATATATATTCATGTACAGATACTCTTCCCATGTAAATTATTGCAGAGTGTTCCATTGACCTCCCTTGCTATATGGTCGGTCTTTTTGATATATGTATTTAATAGGTATTTGTACACGTATGGTAACCCTAATCTTAATTTTCCATTTCCCCCACCTATCCTTTTAGATAAGAAAAGTTTGTTTTCTAAGTCTGTGAGTTTCTTTCCTGTGAAAATACCATCATTTGTGTCAGTTGTTAGATAACGCCTATAAGTGATATCATAGTATATCTTTTGCTTTCCGACTTACCTCACGTTCTGTCATTATCTCTAGGTTCATCTATGGTGCCTCAAAGAGCAGTGTTTCACTGTTTTCCATGGCTAATAATCCATTGTGTACATGGAGCACTTCTTCTTTATCCATTCATCCATTGATGGACATTTTGGTTGCTTCCGTGTCTTGGCTATTGTGAAAACTCCTGCAGTGAAGCTGTTGCAGCCTGTGCCTCCTCGACTCTGGTCTTCTGAGGTGAGAGGCTCAGCACTGGGCCTGCTGAGTGGAATGCTGGCTCAAATTCTACTTTTAAACGCAGCTCTTTTCTGTTCTCATTATTGGCTCTTACCACATTACATCTCACCAGCAGCTAGAGGGTACACGGTTCTCTAAAACCCCATCAGCATTTATTGTTTGTAGACTTTTGGCTGATGGTACTTGACTTGCGTGAGTTGAAACCTTTTTGTAGGCTAGATTTGCATGAGTCTAATAATTCCTGATGTTTAGCTTTTACCCTTTTTCCTTTTTTTTTAAATAGTGAGTAAAACTTAGCTCTTCCTACTATCTCCTTGAAAAATTTGCCAGTTTTGAATTTTTTTGGCCATTCCATACCTCTGCACAGTTCTTGAGGGCAGTTGTCCTTTACAGTCCTGCGTCCTTGTGAATGTTAAGTGACCATTAGCTGTGGTTTTAAAGCCGCTCTTGTGGGAAACGGCCACAAGGTGGCAGCATTTCTACATTTCCATCTCTGGCATTTTGGGCAACAGAGCTTTCCTGGAAATCGTGTTTGTAGGCTGAAAATTAGAGTGGAATGTGCCAGGGAAAACCCCCAAGAGCTTATATCTGCTTACTTCTAGTTTGCTTTTTAAATATAATTTTTATTATTTATCAGAGCAAATTTGCGAAAAATGTGTGTGTTCTAGGTGTACAGAATCTGGCTCATTATACCTATGTATCGATCTATTCACCTTTGGATCCTTTCCCGTGTAGGTTATTACAGAGTGTTGAGTAGACCTCTCTTGGTATTCCATAGCTATTTTGTGATTATATATTTCATATATATTAGTACATGTCTGTTAACCCCCATATCCTAATTCATACATTCCTTACACCTTTCCATTTGGTTAAACATAATTTGGTTTTCTGAATCTGTGAGTGTCCTTCTCTTGGAAATTATTTCATGGGTATCACTTTTTATGTAACACCTATAAGTGATGTAAGAGGATATTTTTCTTTTGGTTTCTTTCTTACTTCAAGTTGGGTGACTATCTCTAGATCCTTCTATGGTGGTGTCAATGGCACTGTTCCATGCTTTTCCATGGCTAGTATTCCATTGTGTACATGGACGACTTCTTCTTGGTGCCTATTTCTGTTGCTGGACAATGTTTTGAAGAAACATTGGTTTCTTCCAGGTCTTGGCTCTGGTACATGTTGCTGCAGTGCAGGTTTGCCAGTCTGTGCCTTTTTGATTCAGGTCTACTCAGGTGATAGGCCCATCAATTGCCCTACCAGATCACATGGTAGCTCAATTTTTACCTTTAAACAAACCTCCATTCTCTTCTCAGTACTGGCTGTTACCAGGTTACATCCCACCAGCAGCTAGAGGGTACACAGTTCTCTAAAACCCCTTCAGCATTTATACTATGTAGCCTCTTTCTGCTGATGATCATTCTGACGACTGTGAGGTGAAAGTTTTTGTAGACTGGATTTGCATGGTTTTATTAATTCCTGATGTTAAGCATTTTCCCATGCCCTTTCTTTCATAACAGAAAAAAGAAAGAAAGAGAATACAAAATGTGCGTAAAATCTGGGTCTTGAAATTGTCGTTTTGATATATGCACATCTTTGAGATTTTTGCTCGATTTACGACCCAAGGATTTGTTTTGAGGGCAGGTGTCATTTACAGGCCTGCAATTATTTTGACTATCAAGTAACCATTAGTGCTGGGTTTAGAGCTGCTGTTGTGTGAAACGGCCACAAGGTGGCAGCAGTTCTCCTTTACCTATTCTGGTTACTAGAGCAACAGTGCCTCAAGGGAAGTCATGTTCTAGGTTCTCAATTAGAATGGAATGTGCCGGGAAAAAACCCCTTAAGTTTATATCTGACTATTTCTTGTTCGTGTTTTAAATGTAATTTTCATTTTTTATCACAGCAAGGGTGATTACAATTTTTTGCTTGTTCTAGGTGTGCAAGATGTTGTTGTTTTACATATATACATATATCTATTGTTCTTTGGATCCTTTTCCCATTGTAGGTTATGACACAATGTTGAGTAGTCTTCTCGTGGTATTCCGTGGGTCTATGGTGATTTTATACTTCACCTGTGTTTGTATATCTCTGTTTAACCTGGCATCCTAATGTATCCAATCCTCACACCTTTCCATTGGTGAACCATAAGTTTGTTTAATGAATCTATGATTGCCTTTCTTTGTGGAAATATCTTCACTGGTATCAATTTTTAGGTAACACCTATAAGTGATATCATAGGATATGTGTCTTTCGCTTTCTGACTTACTACAAGTTGCGTGATTACTTCTGGACTCATCTACTGTGCTGCAAATGGCATTGTGTCATTTTTTCCTTGGCTAATATTCCATCTGTACGTGTACCATTTCTTTGCCCACTCATCTGTTGGTGGACTTATTGTTTGCTTCCATGTCTTGGCTACTGTAGTACTGCTGCAATGCACATTTGCCTGCCTGTGTCTTTCCAATTCTGTCGGTTATACGTGCAGGAATGGGCCTGCTGGATCGTATGGCAGACAAACGTTTACCTTGTAAAGGCACCTCCATTCTGTTCTCATTAGTGGCTTTTACCAGGTTACGTCCCACTTAAAGATGAGGGTATGCACTTTTCCACAACCCATTCAGCATTTATTGTTTGTAGTTTTCCTGCTTATGTTTATTCTGACTGGTGTGGGCTGATACCTCTTTGTGGTTGGATTTGCATGCATCTCATAATCCCTTGAAATTGAGCTTTCAGGCATGTCCTGTTTTTCTTCAAACTGTGAGTACAGCTTACCTCTTCAAATGGTTTTCTTGAAGTATTTGCCTGATTTGGAAATATTTTGCCCATTACCTCCCTGAAGACATTTTGAGGGCAGGTTTCATTTACAGCCCTCCAGTACTTGTGCATAGGAAGTGATCATAAGCACAGGTTTTAAAGCTGCTGTGGCAGGTAACGGCCATTGGGTGGCAGCATTTCTGCTTTCCCCACTCTGGTAACAAGGGAAACAGACCTTTCTGCCAGTGGTGTTCCTCGGTTATACATTAGAGTGGAACGTGCCCGGATAACTCCACAAATGTTGATTTTTCCTTACTTATGTTTGGTTTCCAAATTGAATTTATTTCTTTTTATTGGAGTAATATTCCATTGTGTACATTGACCACTACGTCTTTGTGCATTCCTCGTTTGGCGGACATTTTTGTTGCTTCCAAGTGTTGGCTGCGGTAAATATTCCTGGAGTGCAAGATTGCTAGCATGTGTCTTTTTGATTCACAACCTCTCAGGCGATAGGCAGAGCAGTGGGTATGCTTGATTGAATGGTAGCTGAAGATCTACCTTTCCAAGGCACCTCGTTTTTGTTTTCATTACTGGCTCTTACCAGGTCCCACTTTGAAGCGAGGGTACACGTTGCTCCACAACCCCTTCAGCATTTATTCTTTGCAGAAGTTTTGCTGGTGGCCATTCTGACTAGTGTCAGCTGATAGGTTTTTGTAATTTGGGTTTGCATGTCTTCAAAAATACCAAAAAATTCATCATTTTACACGCCGTTTTCTTTTCTGTTAAAAATAGAATGTGAGTACAATATATCCCGTGAAATTGTCTTTTTGGAAGGTTGCCCTCTTTTGAATTTTTGGTCGATATTCGACCCCAGGATTTTTTTGGAGGGCAGGTCTCATTACAGAACTGCAGCTCTGGTGCATATTTAGTGGCCATTAGCACTGGGTTTAAAGCTGCTGTTGTAGGAAACGGCCAAAAGGAGGCAGCATTTCTCCAGTCCCAAATCTGGTTACTAGGGCAGCACAGCCTTTCTGGAAGTCGTGCTCCCAGGTTGTAAATTAGAATGGAATGTGCCAGGAAAAACCCCCGTAAGTTTATATCCCATTATTTCTTGTTCGTCTTTTAATTTTTTTTAATTGTGGTAATGATTAGAATATTGTTTATCCTAGGTGTATACAATCTGGTTCATTTGTACATTACATATGTATGTATGTATGTGTATATATGTATATATATATAATATATATATTCATGTACAGATACTCTTCCCATGTAAATTATTGCAGAGTGTTCCATTGACCTCCCTTGCTATATGGTCGGTCTTTTTGATATATGTATTTAATAGGTATTTGTACACGTATGGTAACCCTAATCTTAATTTTCCATTTCCCCCACCTATCCTTTTAGATAAGAAAAGTTTGTTTTCTAAGTCTGTGAGTTTCTTTCTTGTGAAAATACCATCATTTGTGTCAGTTGTTAGATAACGCCTATAAGTGATATCATAGTATATCTTTTGCTTTCCGACTTACCTCACGTTCTGTCATTATCTCTAGGTTCATCTATGGTGCCTCAAAGAGCAGTGTTTCACTGTTTTCCATGGCTAATAATCCATTGTGTACATGGAGCACTTCTTCTTTATCCATTCATCCATTGATGGACATTTTGGTTGCTTCCGTGTCTTGGCTATTGTGAAAACTCCTGCAGTGAAGCTGTTGCAGCCTGTGCCTCCTCGACTCTGGTCTTCTGAGGTGAGAGGCTCAGCACTGGGCCTGCTGAGTGGAATGCTGGCTCAAATTCTACTTTTAAACGCAGCTCTTTTCTGTTCTCATTATTGGCTCTTACCACATTACATCTCACCAGCAGCTAGAGGGTACACGGTTCTCTAAAACCCCATCAGCATTTATTGTTTGTAGACTTTTGGCTGATGGTACTTGACTTGCGTGAGTTGAAACCTTTTTGTAGGCTAGATTTGCATGAGTCTAATAATTCCTGATGTTTAGCTTTTACCCTTTTTCCTTTTTTTTAAATAGTGAGTAAAACTTAGCTCTTCCTACTATCTCCTTGAAAAATTTGCCAGTTTTGAATTTTTTTGGCCATTCCATACCTCTGCACAGTTCTTGAGGGCAGTTGTCCTTTACAGTCCTGCGTCCTTGTGAATGTTAAGTGACCATTAGCTGTGGTTTTAAAGCCGCTCTTGTGGGAAACGGCCACAAGGTGGCAGCATTTCTACATTTCCATCTCTGGCATTTTGGGCAACAGAGCTTTCCTGGAAATCGTGTTTGTAGGCTGAAAATTAGAGTGGAATGTGCCAGGGAAAACCCCCAAGAGCTTATATCTGCTTACTTCTAGTTTGCTTTTTAAATATAATTTTTATTATTTATCAGAGCAAATTTGCGAAAAATGTGTGTGTTCTAGGTGTACAGAATCTGGCTCATTATACCTATGTATCGATCTATTCACCTTTGGATCCTTTCCCGTGTAGGTTATTACAGAGTGTTGAGTAGACCTCTCTTGGTATTCCATAGCTATTTTGTGATTATATATTTCATATATATTAGTACATGTCTGTTAACCCCCATATCCTAATTCATACATTCCTTACACCTTTCCATTTGGTTAAACATAATTTGGTTTTCTGAATCTGTGAGTGTCCTTCTCTTGGAAATTATTTCATGGGTATCACTTTTTATGTAACACCTATAAGTGATGTAAGAGGATATTTTTCTTTTGGTTTCTTTCTTACTTCAAGTTGGGTGACTATCTCTAGATCCTTCTATGGTGGTGTCAATGGCACTGTTCCATGCTTTTCCATGGCTAGTATTCCATTGTGTACATGGACGACTTCTTCTTGGTGCCTATTTCTGTTGCTGGACAATGTTTTGAAGAAACATTGGTTTCTTCCAGGTCTTGGCTCTGGTACATGTTGCTGCAGTGCAGGTTTGCCAGTCTGTGCCTTTTTGATTCAGGTCTACTCAGGTGATAGGCCCATCAATTGCCCTACCAGATCACATGGTAGCTCAATTTTTACCTTTAAACAAACCTCCATTCTCTTCTCAGTACTGGCTGTTACCAGGTTACATCCCACCAGCAGCTAGAGGGTACACAGTTCTCTAAAACCCCTTCAGCATTTATACTATGTAGCCTCTTTCTGCTGATGATCATTCTGACGACTGTGAGGTGAAAGTTTTTGTAGACTGGATTTGCATGGTTTTATTAATTCCTGATGTTAAGCATTTTCCCATGCCCTTTCTTTCATAACAGAAAAAAGAAAGAAAGAGAATACAAAATGTGCGTAAAATCTGGGTCTTGAAATTGTCGTTTTGATATATGCACATCTTTGAGATTTTTGCTCGATTTACGACCCAAGGATTTGTTTTGAGGGCAGGTGTCATTTACAGGCCTGCAATTATTTTGACTATCAAGTAACCATTAGTGCTGGGTTTAGAGCTGCTGTTGTGTGAAACGGCCACAAGGTGGCAGCAGTTCTCCTTTACCTATTCTGGTTACTAGAGCAACAGTGCCTCAAGGGAAGTCATGTTCTAGGTTCTCAATGAGAATGGAATGTGCCGGGAAAAAACCCCTTAAGTTTATATCTGACTACTTCTTGTTCGTGTTTTAAATGTAATTTTCATTTTTTATCACAGCAAGGGTGATTACAATTTTTTGCTTGTTCTAGGTGTGCAAGATGTTGTTGTTTTACATATATACATATATCTATTGTTCTTTGGATCCTTTTCCCATTGTAGGTTATGACACAATGTTGAGTAGTCTTCTCGTGGTATTCCGTGGGTCTATGGTGATTTTATACTTCACCTGTGTTTGTATATCTCTGTTTAACCCGGCATCCTAATGTATCCAATCCTCACACCTTTCCATTGGTGAACCATAAGTTTGTTTAATGAATCTATGATTGCCTTTCTTTGTGGAAATATCTTCACTGGTATCAATTTTTAGGTAACACCTATAAGTGATATCATAGGATATGTGTCTTTCGCTTTCTGACTTACTACAAGTTGCGTGATTACTTCTGGACTCATCTACTGTGCTGCAAATGGCATTGTGTCATTTTTTCCTTGGCTAATATTCCATCTGTACGTGTACCATTTCTTTGTCCACTCATCTGTTGGTGGACTTATTGTTTGCTTCCATGTCTTGGCTACTGTAGTACTGCTGCAATGCACATTTGCCTGCCTGTGTCTTTCCAATTCTGTCGGTTATACGTGCAGGAATGGGCCTGCTGGATCGTATGGCAGACAAACGTTTACCTTGTAAAGGCACCTCCATTCTGTTCTCATTAGTGGCTTTTACCAGGTTACGTCCCACTTAAAGATGAGGGTATGCACTTTTCCACAACCCATTCAGCATTTATTGTTTGTAGTTTTCCTGCTTATGTTTATTCTGACTGGTGTGAGCTGATACCTCTTTGTGGTTGGATTTGCATGCATCTCATAATCCCTTGAAATTGAGCTTTCAGGCATGTCCTGTTTTTCTTCAAACTGTGAGTACAGCTTACCTCTTCAAATGGTTTTCTTGAAGTATTTGCCTGATTTGGAAATATTTTGCCCATTACCTCCCTGGAGACATTTTGAGGGCAGGTTTCATTTACAGCCCTCCAGTACTTGTGCATAGGAAGTGATCATAAGCACAGGTTTTAAAGCTGCTGTGGCAGGTAACGGCCATTGGGTGGCAGCATTTCTGCTTTCCCCACTCTGGTAACAAGGGAAACAGACCTTTCTGCCAGTGGTGTTCCTCGGTTATACATTAGAGTGGAACGTGCCCGGATAACTCCACAAATGTTGATTTTTCCTTACTTATGTTTGGTTTCCAAATTGAATTTATTTCTTTTTATTGGAGTAATATTCCATTGTGTACATTGACCACTACGTCTTTGTGCATTCCTCGTTTGGCGGACATTTTTGTTGCTTCCAAGTGTTGGCTGCGGTAAATATTCCTGGAGTGCAAGATTGCTAGCATGTGTCTTTTTGATTCACAACCTCTCAGGCGATAGGCAGAGCAGTGGGTATGCTTGATTGAATGGTAGCTCAATATCTACCTTTCCAAGGCACCTCGTTTTTGTTTTCATTACTGGCTCTTACCAGGTCCCACTTTGAAGCGAGGGTACACATTGTTCCACAACCCCTTCAGCATTTATTCTTTGCAGAAGTTTTGCTGGTGGCCATTCTGACTAGTGTCAGCTGATAGGTTTTTGTAATTTGGGTTTGCATGTCTTCAAAAATACCAAAAAATTCATCATTTTACACGCCGTTTTCTTTTCTGTTAAAAATAGAATGTGAGTACAATATATCCCTTGAAATTGTCTTCTTGGAAGGTTGCCCTCTTTTGAATTTTTGGTCGATATTCGACCCCAGGATTTTTTTGGAGGGCAGGTCTCATTACAGAACTGCAGCTCAGGTGCATATTTAGTGGCCATTAGCACTGGGTTTAAAGCTGCTGTTGTAGGAAACGGCCAAAAGGAGGCAGCATTTCTCCAGTCCCAAATCTGGTTACTAGGGCAGCACAGCCTTTCTGGAAATCGTGCTCCCAGGTTGTAAATTAGAATGGAATGTGCCAGGAAAACCCCCCGTAAGTTTATATCCCATTATTTCTTGTTCGTCTTTTAATTTTTTAAAATCGGGGTAATGATTAGAATATTGTTTATCCTAGGTGTATACAATCTGGTTCATTTGTACATTACATATGTATGTATGTATGTGTATATATGTATATATATATAATATATATTCATGTACAGATACTCTTCCCATGTAAATTATTGCAGAGTGTTCCATTGACCTCCCTTGCTATATGGTCGGTCTTTTTGATATGTGTATTTAATAGGTATTTGTACACGTATGGTAACCCTAATCTTAATTTTCCATTTCCCCCACCTATCCTTTTAGATAAGAAAAGTTTGTTTTCTAAGTCTGTGAGTTTCTTTCCTGTGAAAATACCATCATTTGTGTCAGTTGTTAGATAACGCCTATAAGTGATATCATAGTATATCTTTTGCTTTCCGACTTACCTCACGTTCTGTCATTATCTCTAGGTTCATCTATGGTGCCTCAAAGAGCAGTGTTTCACTGTTTTCCATGGCTAATAATCCATTGTGTACATGGAGCACTTCTTCTTTATCCATTCATCCATTGATGGACATTTTGGTTGTTTCCGTGTCTTGGCTATTGTGAAAACTCCTGCAGTGAAGCTGTTGCAGCCTGTGCCTCCTCGACTCTGGTCTTCTGAGGTGAGAGGCTCAGCACTGGGCCTGCTGAGTGGAATGCTGGCTCAAATTCTACTTTTAAACGCAGCTCTTTTCTGTTCTCATTATTGGCTCTTACCACATTACATCTCACCAGCAGCTAGAGGGTACACGGTTCTCTAAAACCCCATCAGCATTTATTGTTTGTAGACTTTTGGCTGATGGTACTTGACTTGCGTGAGTTGAAACCTTTTTGTAGGCTAGATTTGCATGAGTCTAATAATTCCTGATGTTTAGCTTTTACCCTTTTTCCTTTTTTTTTAAATAGTGAGTAAAACTTAGCTCTTCCTACTATCTCCTTGAAAAATTTGCCAGTTTTGAATTTTTTTGGCCATTCCATACCTCTGCACAGTTCTTGAGGGCAGTTGTCCTTTACAGTCCTGCGTCCTTGTGAATGTTAAGTGACCATTAGCTGTGGTTTTAAAGCCGCTCTTGCGGGAAACGGCCACAAGGCGGCAGCATTTCTACATTTCCATCTCTGGCATTTTGGGCAACAGAGCTTTCCTGGAAATCGTGTTTGTAGGCTGAAAATCAGAGTGGAATGTGCCAGGGAAAACCCCCAAGAGCTTATATCTGCTTACTTCTAGTTTGCTTTTTAAATATAATTTTTATTATTTATCAGAGCAAATTTGCGAAAAATGTGTGTGTTCTAGGTGTACAGAATCTGGCTCATTATACCTATGTATCGATCTATTCACCTTTGGATCCTTTCCCGTGTAGGTTATTACAGAGTGTTGAGTAGACCTCTCTTGGTATTCCATAGCTATTTTGTGATTATATATTTCATATATATTAGTACATGTCTGTTAACCCCCATATCCTAATTCATACATTCCTTACACCTTTCCATTTGGTTAAACATAATTTGGTTTTCTGAATCTGTGAGTGTCCTTCTCTTGGAAATTATTTCATGGGTATCACTTTTTATGTAACACCTATAAGTGATGTAAGAGGATATTTTTCTTTTGGTTTCTTTCTTACTTCAAGTTGGGTGACTATCTCTAGATCCTTCTATGGTGGTGTCAATGGCACTGTTCCATGCTTTTCCATGGCTAGTATTCCATTGTGTACATGGACGACTTCTTCTTGGTGCCTATTTCTGTTGCTGGACAATGTTTTGAAGAAACATTGGTTTCTTCCAGGTCTTGGCTCTGGTACATGTTGCTGCAGTGCAGGTTTGCCAGTCTGTGCCTTTTTGATTCAGGTCTACTCAGGTGATAGGCCCATCAATTGCCCTACCAGATCACATGGTAGCTCAATTTTTACCTTTAAACAAACCTCCATTCTCTTCTCAGTACTGGCTGTTACCAGGTTACATCCCACCAGCAGCTAGAGGGTACACAGTTCTCTAAAACCCCTTCAGCATTTATACTATGTAGCCTCTTTCTGCTGATGATCATTCTGACGACTGTGAGGTGAAAGTTTTTGTAGACTGGATTTGCATGGTTTTATTAATTCCTGATGTTAAGCATTTTCCCATGCCCTTTCTTTCATAACAGAAAAAAGAAAGAAAGAGAATACAAAATGTGCGTAAAATCTGGGTCTTGAAATTGTCGTTTTGATATATGCACATCTTTGAGATTTTTGCTCGATTTACGACCCAAGGATTTGTTTTGAGGGCAGGTGTCATTTACAGGCCTGCAATTATTTTGACTATCAAGTAACCATTAGTGCTGGGTTTAGAGCTGCTGTTGTGTGAAACGGCCACAAGGTGGCAGCAGTTCTCCTTTACCTATTCTGGTTACTAGAGCAACAGTGCCTCAAGGGAAGTCATGTTCTAGGTTCTCAATGAGAATGGAATGTGCCGGGAAAAAACCCCTTAAGTTTATATCTGACTACTTCTTGTTCGTGTTTTAAATGTAATTTTCATTTTTTATCACAGCAAGGGTGATTACAATTTTTTGCTTGTTCTAGGTGTGCAAGATGTTGTTGTTTTACATATATACATATATCTATTGTTCTTTGGATCCTTTTCCCATTGTAGGTTATGACACAATGTTGAGTAGTCTTCTCGTGGTATTCCGTGGGTCTATGGTGATTTTATACTTCACCTGTGTTTGTATATCTCTGTTTAACCCGGCATCCTAATGTATCCAATCCTCACACCTTTCCATTGGTGAACCATAAGTTTGTTTAATGAATCTATGATTGCCTTTCTTTGTGGAAATATCTTCACTGGTATCAATTTTTAGGTAACACCTATAAGTGATATCATAGGATATGTGTCTTTCGCTTTCTGACTTACTACAAGTTGCGTGATTACTTCTGGACTCATCTACTGTGCTGCAAATGGCATTGTGTCATTTTTTCCTTGGCTAATATTCCATCTGTACGTGTACCATTTCTTTGTCCACTCATCTGTTGGTGGACTTATTGTTTGCTTCCATGTCTTGGCTACTGTAGTACTGCTGCAATGCACATTTGCCTGCCTGTGTCTTTCCAATTCTGTCGGTTATACGTGCAGGAATGGGCCTGCTGGATCGTATGGCAGACAAACGTTTACCTTGTAAAGGCACCTCCATTCTGTTCTCATTAGTGGCTTTTACCAGGTTACGTCCCACTTAAAGATGAGGGTATGCACTTTTCCACAACCCATTCAGCATTTATTGTTTGTAGTTTTCCTGCTTATGTTTATTCTGACTGGTGTGGGCTGATACCTCTTTGTGGTTGGATTTGCATGCATCTCATAATCCCTTGAAATTGAGCTTTCAGGCATGTCCTGTTTTTCTTCAAACTGTGAGTACAGCTTACCTCTTCAAATGGTTTTCTTGAAGTATTTGCCTGATTTGGAAATATTTTGCCCATTACCTCCCTGGAGACATTTTGAGGGCAGGTTTCATTTACAGCCCTCCAGTACTTGTGCATAGGAAGTGATCATAAGCACAGGTTTTAAAGCTGCTGTGGCAGGTAACGGCCATTGGGTGGCAGCATTTCTGCTTTCCCCACTCTGGTAACAAGGGAAACAGACCTTTCTGCCAGTGGTGTTCCTCGGTTATACATTAGAGTGGAACGTGCCCGGATAACTCCACAAATGTTGATTTTTCCTTACTTATGTTTGGTTTCCAAATTGAATTTATTTCTTTTTATTGGAGTAATATTCCATTGTGTACATTGACCACTACGTCTTTGTGCATTCCTCGTTTGGCGGACATTTTTGTTGCTTCCAAGTGTTGGCTGCGGTAAATATTCCTGGAGTGCAAGATTGCTAGCATGTGTCTTTTTGATTCACAACCTCTCAGGCGATAGGCAGAGCAGTGGGTATGCTTGATTGAATGGTAGCTCAATATCTACCTTTCCAAGGCACCTCGTTTTTGTTTTCATTACTGGCTCTTACCAGGTCCCACTTTGAAGCGAGGGTACACATTGTTCCACAACCCCTTCAGCATTTATTCTTTGCAGAAGTTTTGCTGGTGGCCATTCTGACTAGTGTCAGCTGATAGGTTTTTGTAATTTGGGTTTGCATGTCTTCAAAAATACCAAAAAATTCATCATTTTACACGCCGTTTTCTTTTCTGTTAAAAATAGAATGTGAGTACAATATATCCCTTGAAATTGTCTTCTTGGAAGGTTGCCCTCTTTTGAATTTTTGGTCGATATTCGACCCCAGGATTTTTTTGGAGGGCAGGTCTCATTACAGAACTGCAGCTCAGGTGCATATTTAGTGGCCATTAGCACTGGGTTTAAAGCTGCTGTTGTAGGAAACGGCCAAAAGGAGGCAGCATTTCTCCAGTCCCAAATCTGGTTACTAGGGCAGCACAGCCTTTCTGGAAGTCGTGCTCCCAGGTTGTAAATTAGAATGGAATGTGCCAGGAAAACCCCCCGTAAGTTTATATCCCATTATTTCTTGTTCGTCTTTTAATTTTTTAAAATCGGGGTAATGATTAGAATATTGTTTATCCTAGGTGTATACAATCTGGTTCATTTGTACATTACATATGTATGTATGTATGTGTATATATGTATATATATATAATATATATTCATGTACAGATACTCTTCCCATGTAAATTATTGCAGAGTGTTCCATTGACCTCCCTTGCTATATGGTCGGTCTTTTTGATATGTGTATTTAATAGGTATTTGTACACGTATGGTAACCCTAATCTTAATTTTCCATTTCCCCCACCTATCCTTTTAGATAAGAAAAGTTTGTTTTCTAAGTCTGTGAGTTTCTTTCCTGTGAAAATACCATCATTTGTGTCAGTTGTTAGATAACGCCTATAAGTGATATCATAGTATATCTTTTGCTTTCCGACTTACCTCACGTTCTGTCATTATCTCTAGGTTCATCTATGGTGCCTCAAAGAGCAGTGTTTCACTGTTTTCCATGGCTAATAATCCATTGTGTACATGGAGCACTTCTTCTTTATCCATTCATCCATTGATGGACATTTTGGTTGTTTCCGTGTCTTGGCTATTGTGAAAACTCCTGCAGTGAAGCTGTTGCAGCCTGTGCCTCCTCGACTCTGGTCTTCTGAGGTGAGAGGCTCAGCACTGGGCCTGCTGAGTGGAATGCTGGCTCAAATTCTACTTTTAAACGCAGCTCTTTTCTGTTCTCATTATTGGCTCTTACCACATTACATCTCACCAGCAGCTAGAGGGTACACGGTTCTCTAAAACCCCATCAGCATTTATTGTTTGTAGACTTTTGGCTGATGGTACTTGACTTGCGTGAGTTGAAACCTTTTTGTAGGCTAGATTTGCATGAGTCTAATAATTCCTGATGTTTAGCTTTTACCCTTTTTCCTTTTTTTTTAAATAGTGAGTAAAACTTAGCTCTTCCTACTATCTCCTTGAAAAATTTGCCAGTTTTGAATTTTTTTGGCCATTCCATACCTCTGCACAGTTCTTGAGGGCAGTTGTCCTTTACAGTCCTGCGTCCTTGTGAATGTTAAGTGACCATTAGCTGTGGTTTTAAAGCCGCTCTTGCGGGAAACGGCCACAAGGCGGCAGCATTTCTACATTTCCATCTCTGGCATTTTGGGCAACAGAGCTTTCCTGGAAATCGTGTTTGTAGGCTGAAAATCAGAGTGGAATGTGCCAGGGAAAACCCCCAAGAGCTTATATCTGCTTACTTCTAGTTTGCTTTTTAAATATAATTTTTATTATTTATCAGAGCAAATTTGCGAAAAATGTGTGTGTTCTAGGTGTACAGAATCTGGCTCATTATACCTATGTATCGATCTATTCACCTTTGGATCCTTTCCCGTGTAGGTTATTACAGAGTGTTGAGTAGACCTCTCTTGGTATTCCATAGCTATTTTGTGATTATATATTTCATATATATTAGTACATGTCTGTTAACCCCCATATCCTAATTCATACATTCCTTACACCTTTCCATTTGGTTAAACATAATTTGGTTTTCTGAATCTGTGAGTGTCCTTCTCTTGGAAATTATTTCATGGGTATCACTTTTTATGTAACACCTATAAGTGATGTAAGAGGATATTTTTCTTTTGGTTTCTTTCTTACTTCAAGTTGGGTGACTATCTCTAGATCCTTCTATGGTGGTGTCAATGGCACTGTTCCATGCTTTTCCATGGCTAGTATTCCATTGTGTACATGGACGACTTCTTCTTGGTGCCTATTTCTGTTGCTGGACAATGTTTTGAAGAAACATTGGTTTCTTCCAGGTCTTGGCTCTGGTACATGTTGCTGCAGTGCAGGTTTGCCAGTCTGTGCCTTTTTGATTCAGGTCTACTCAGGTGATAGGCCCATCAATTGCCCTACCAGATCACATGGTAGCTCAATTTTTACCTTTAAACAAACCTCCATTCTCTTCTCAGTACTGGCTGTTACCAGGTTACATCCCACCAGCAGCTAGAGGGTACACAGTTCTCTAAAACCCCTTCAGCATTTATACTATGTAGCCTCTTTCTGCTGATGATCATTCTGACGACTGTGAGGTGAAAGTTTTTGTAGACTGGATTTGCATGGTTTTATTAATTCCTGATGTTAAGCATTTTCCCATGCCCTTTCTTTCATAACAGAAAAAAGAAAGAAAGAGAATACAAAATGTGCGTAAAATCTGGGTCTTGAAATTGTCGTTTTGATATATGCACATCTTTGAGATTTTTGCTCGATTTACGACCCAAGGATTTGTTTTGAGGGCAGGTGTCATTTACAGGCCTGCAATTATTTTGACTATCAAGTAACCATTAGTGCTGGGTTTAGAGCTGCTGTTGTGTGAAACGGCCACAAGGTGGCAGCAGTTCTCCTTTACCTATTCTGGTTACTAGAGCAACAGTGCCTCAAGGGAAGTCATGTTCTAGGTTCTCAATGAGAATGGAATGTGCCGGGAAAAAACCCCTTAAGTTTATATCTGACTACTTCTTGTTCGTGTTTTAAATGTAATTTTCATTTTTTATCACAGCAAGGGTGATTACAATTTTTTGCTTGTTCTAGGTGTGCAAGATGTTGTTGTTTTACATATATACATATATCTATTGTTCTTTGGATCCTTTTCCCATTGTAGGTTATGACACAATGTTGAGTAGTCTTCTCGTGGTATTCCGTGGGTCTATGGTGATTTTATACTTCACCTGTGTTTGTATATCTCTGTTTAACCCGGCATCCTAATGTATCCAATCCTCACACCTTTCCATTGGTGAACCATAAGTTTGTTTAATGAATCTATGATTGCCTTTCTTTGTGGAAATATCTTCACTGGTATCAATTTTTAGGTAACACCTATAAGTGATATCATAGGATATGTGTCTTTCGCTTTCTGACTTACTACAAGTTGCGTGATTACTTCTGGACTCATCTACTGTGCTGCAAATGGCATTGTGTCATTTTTTCCTTGGCTAATATTCCATCTGTACGTGTACCATTTCTTTGTCCACTCATCTGTTGGTGGACTTATTGTTTGCTTCCATGTCTTGGCTACTGTAGTACTGCTGCAATGCACATTTGCCTGCCTGTGTCTTTCCAATTCTGTCGGTTATACGTGCAGGAATGGGCCTGCTGGATCGTATGGCAGACAAACGTTTACCTTGTAAAGGCACCTCCATTCTGTTCTCATTAGTGGCTTTTACCAGGTTACGTCCCACTTAAAGATGAGGGTATGCACTTTTCCACAACCCATTCAGCATTTATTGTTTGTAGTTTTCCTGCTTATGTTTATTCTGACTGGTGTGGGCTGATACCTCTTTGTGGTTGGATTTGCATGCATCTCATAATCCCTTGAAATTGAGCTTTCAGGCATGTCCTGTTTTTCTTCAAACTGTGAGTACAGCTTACCTCTTCAAATGGTTTTCTTGAAGTATTTGCCTGATTTGGAAATATTTTGCCCATTACCTCCCTGGAGACATTTTGAGGGCAGGTTTCATTTACAGCCCTCCAGTACTTGTGCATAGGAAGTGATCATAAGCACAGGTTTTAAAGCTGCTGTGGCAGGTAACGGCCATTGGGTGGCAGCATTTCTGCTTTCCCCACTCTGGTAACAAGGGAAACAGACCTTTCTGCCAGTGGTGTTCCTCGGTTATACATTAGAGTGGAACGTGCCCGGATAACTCCACAAATGTTGATTTTTCCTTACTTATGTTTGGTTTCCAAATTGAATTTATTTCTTTTTATTGGAGTAATATTCCATTGTGTACATTGACCACTACGTCTTTGTGCATTCCTCGTTTGGCGGACATTTTTGTTGCTTCCAAGTGTTGGCTGCGGTAAATATTCCTGGAGTGCAAGATTGCTAGCATGTGTCTTTTTGATTCACAACCTCTCAGGCGATAGGCAGAGCAGTGGGTATGCTTGATTGAATGGTAGCTCAATATCTACCTTTCCAAGGCACCTCGTTTTTGTTTTCATTACTGGCTCTTACCAGGTCCCACTTTGAAGCGAGGGTACACATTGTTCCACAACCCCTTCAGCATTTATTCTTTGCAGAAGTTTTGCTGGTGGCCATTCTGACTAGTGTCAGCTGATAGGTTTTTGTAATTTGGGTTTGCATGTCTTCAAAAATACCAAAAAATTCATCATTTTACACGCCGTTTTCTTTTCTGTTAAAAATAGAATGTGAGTACAATATATCCCTTGAAATTGTCTTCTTGGAAGGTTGCCCTCTTTTGAATTTTTGGTCGATATTCGACCCCAGGATTTTTTTGGAGGGCAGGTCTCATTACAGAACTGCAGCTCAGGTGCATATTTAGTGGCCATTAGCACTGGGTTTAAAGCTGCTGTTGTAGGAAACGGCCAAAAGGAGGCAGCATTTCTCCAGTCCCAAATCTGGTTACTAGGGCAGCACAGCCTTTCTGGAAGTCGTGCTCCCAGGTTGTAAATTAGAATGGAATGTGCCAGGAAAACCCCCCGTAAGTTTATATCCCATTATTTCTTGTTCGTCTTTTAATTTTTTAAAATCGGGGTAATGATTAGAATATTGTTTATCCTAGGTGTATACAATCTGGTTCATTTGTACATTACATATGTATGTATGTATGTGTATATATGTATATATATATAATATATATTCATGTACAGATACTCTTCCCATGTAAATTATTGCAGAGTGTTCCATTGACCTCCCTTGCTATATGGTCGGTCTTTTTGATATGTGTATTTAATAGGTATTTGTACACGTATGGTAACCCTAATCTTAATTTTCCATTTCCCCCACCTATCCTTTTAGATAAGAAAAGTTTGTTTTCTAAGTCTGTGAGTTTCTTTCCTGTGAAAATACCATCATTTGTGTCAGTTGTTAGATAACGCCTATAAGTGATATCATAGTATATCTTTTGCTTTCCGACTTACCTCACGTTCTGTCATTATCTCTAGGTTCATCTATGGTGCCTCAAAGAGCAGTGTTTCACTGTTTTCCATGGCTAATAATCCATTGTGTACATGGAGCACTTCTTCTTTATCCATTCATCCATTGATGGACATTTTGGTTGTTTCCGTGTCTTGGCTATTGTGAAAACTCCTGCAGTGAAGCTGTTGCAGCCTGTGCCTCCTCGACTCTGGTCTTCTGAGGTGAGAGGCTCAGCACTGGGCCTGCTGAGTGGAATGCTGGCTCAAATTCTACTTTTAAACGCAGCTCTTTTCTGTTCTCATTATTGGCTCTTACCACATTACATCTCACCAGCAGCTAGAGGGTACACGGTTCTCTAAAACCCCATCAGCATTTATTGTTTGTAGACTTTTGGCTGATGGTACTTGACTTGCGTGAGTTGAAACCTTTTTGTAGGCTAGATTTGCATGAGTCTAATAATTCCTGATGTTTAGCTTTTACCCTTTTTCCTTTTTTTTAAATAGTGAGTAAAACTTAGCTCTTCCTACTATCTCCTTGAAAAATTTGCCAGTTTTGAATTTTTTTGGCCATTCCATACCTCTGCACAGTTCTTGAGGGCAGTTGTCCTTTACAGTCCTGCGTCCTTGTGAATGTTAAGTGACCATTAGCTGTGGTTTTAAAGCCGCTCTTGCGGGAAACGGCCACAAGGCGGCAGCATTTCTACATTTCCATCTCTGGCATTTTGGGCAACAGAGCTTTCCTGGAAATCGTGTTTGTAGGCTGAAAATCAGAGTGGAATGTGCCAGGGAAAACCCCCAAGAGCTTATATCTGCTTACTTCTAGTTTGCTTTTTAAATATAATTTTTATTATTTATCAGAGCAAATTTGCGAAAAATGTGTGTGTTCTAGGTGTACAAAATCTGGCTCATTATACCTATGTATCGATCTATTCACCTTTGGATCCTTTCCCGTGTAGGTTATTACAGAGTGTTGAGTAGACCTCTCTTGGTATTCCATAGCTATTTTGTGATTATGTATTTCATATATATTAGTACATGTCTGTTAACCCCCATATCCTAATTCATACATTCCTTACACCTTTCCATTTGGTTAAACATAATTTGGTTTTCTGAATCTGTGAGTGTCCTTCTCTTGGAAATTATTTCATGGGTATCACTTTTTATGTAACACCTATAAGTGATGTAAGAGGATATTTTTCTTTTGGTTTCTTTCTTACTTCAAGTTGGGTGACTATCTCTAGATCCTTCTATGGTGGTGTCAATGGCACTGTTCCATGCTTTTCCATGGCTAGTATTCCATTGTGTACATGGACGACTTCTTCTTGGTGCCTATTTCTGTTGCTGGACAATGTTTTGAAGAAACATTGGTTTCTTCCAGGTCTTGGCTCTGGTACATGTTGCTGCAGTGCAGGTTTGCCAGTCTGTGCCTTTTTGATTCAGGTCTACTCAGGTGATAGGCCCATCAATTGCCCTACCAGATCACATGGTAGCTCAATTTTTACCTTTAAACAAACCTCCATTCTCTTCTCAGTACTGGCTGTTACCAGGTTACATCCCACCAGCAGCTAGAGGGTACACAGTTCTCTAAAACCCCTTCAGCATTTATACTATGTAGCCTCTTTCTGCTGATGATCATTCTGACGACTGTGAGGTGAAAGTTTTTGTAGACTGGATTTGCATGGTTTTATTAATTCCTGATGTTAAGCATTTTCCCATGCCCTTTCTTTCATAACAGAAAAAAGAAAGAAAGAGAATACAAAATGTGCGTAAAATCTGGGTCTTGAAATTGTCGTTTTGATATATGCACATCTTTGAGATTTTTGCTCGATTTACGACCCAAGGATTTGTTTTGAGGGCAGGTGTCATTTACAGGCCTGCAATTATTTTGACTATCAAGTAACCATTAGTGCTGGGTTTAGAGCTGCTGTTGTGTGAAACGGCCACAAGGTGGCAGCAGTTCTCCTTTACCTATTCTGGTTACTAGAGCAACAGTGCCTCAAGGGAAGTCATGTTCTAGGTTCTCAATGAGAATGGAATGTGCCGGGAAAAAACCCCTTAAGTTTATATCTGACTACTTCTTGTTCGTGTTTTAAATGTAATTTTCATTTTTTATCACAGCAAGGGTGATTACAATTTTTTGCTTGTTCTAGGTGTGCAAGATGTTGTTGTTTTACATATATACATATATCTATTGTTCTTTGGATCCTTTTCCCATTGTAGGTTATGACACAATGTTGAGTAGTCTTCTCGTGGTATTCCGTGGGTCTATGGTGATTTTATACTTCACCTGTGTTTGTATATCTCTGTTTAACCCGGCATCCTAATGTATCCAATCCTCACACCTTTCCATTGGTGAACCATAAGTTTGTTTAATGAATCTATGATTGCCTTTCTTTGTGGAAATATCTTCACTGGTATCAATTTTTAGGTAACACCTATAAGTGATATCATAGGATATGTGTCTTTCGCTTTCTGACTTACTACAAGTTGCGTGATTACTTCTGGACTCATCTACTGTGCTGCAAATGGCATTGTGTCATTTTTTCCTTGGCTAATATTCCATCTGTACGTGTACCATTTCTTTGTCCACTCATCTGTTGGTGGACTTATTGTTTGCTTCCATGTCTTGGCTACTGTAGTACTGCTGCAATGCACATTTGCCTGCCTGTGTCTTTCCAATTCTGTCGGTTATACGTGCAGGAATGGGCCTGCTGGATCGTATGGCAGACAAACGTTTACCTTGTAAAGGCACCTCCATTCTGTTCTCATTAGTGGCTTTTACCAGGTTACGTCCCACTTAAAGATGAGGGTATGCACTTTTCCACAACCCATTCAGCATTTATTGTTTGTAGTTTTCCTGCTTATGTTTATTCTGACTGGTGTGAGCTGATACCTCTTTGTGGTTGGATTTGCATGCATCTCATAATCCCTTGAAATTGAGCTTTCAGGCATGTCCTGTTTTTCTTCAAACTGTGAGTACAGCTTACCTCTTCAAATGGTTTTCTTGAAGTATTTGCCTGATTTGGAAATATTTTGCCCATTACCTCCCTGGAGACATTTTGAGGGCAGGTTTCATTTACAGCCCTCCAGTACTTGTGCATAGGAAGTGATCATAAGCACAGGTTTTAAAGCTGCTGTGGCAGGTAACGGCCATTGGGTGGCAGCATTTCTGCTTTCCCCACTCTGGTAACAAGGGAAACAGACCTTTCTGCCAGTGGTGTTCCTCGGTTATACATTAGAGTGGAACGTGCCCGGATAACTCCACAAATGTTGATTTTTCCTTACTTATGTTTGGTTTCCAAATTGAATTTATTTCTTTTTATTGGAGTAATATTCCATTGTGTACATTGACCACTACGTCTTTGTGCATTCCTCGTTTGGCGGACATTTTTGTTGCTTCCAAGTGTTGGCTGCGGTAAATATTCCTGGAGTGCAAGATTGCTAGCATGTGTCTTTTTGATTCACAACCTCTCAGGCGATAGGCAGAGCAGTGGGTATGCTTGATTGAATGGTAGCTCAATATCTACCTTTCCAAGGCACCTCGTTTTTGTTTTCATTACTGGCTCTTACCAGGTCCCACTTTGAAGCGAGGGTACACATTGTTCCACAACCCCTTCAGCATTTATTCTTTGCAGAAGTTTTGCTGGTGGCCATTCTGACTAGTGTCAGCTGATAGGTTTTTGTAATTTGGGTTTGCATGTCTTCAAAAATACCAAAAAATTCATCATTTTACACGCCGTTTTCTTTTCTGTTAAAAATAGAATGTGAGTACAATATATCCCTTGAAATTGTCTTCTTGGAAGGTTGCCCTCTTTTGAATTTTTGGTCGATATTCGACCCCAGGATTTTTTTGGAGGGCAGGTCTCATTACAGAACTGCAGCTCAGGTGCATATTTAGTGGCCATTAGCACTGGGTTTAAAGCTGCTGTTGTAGGAAACGGCCAAAAGGAGGCAGCATTTCTCCAGTCCCAAATCTGGTTACTAGGGCAGCACAGCCTTTCTGGAAGTCGTGCTCCCAGGTTGTAAATTAGAATGGAATGTGCCAGGAAAACCCCCCGTAAGTTTATATCCCATTATTTCTTGTTCGTCTTTTAATTTTTTAAAATCGGGGTAATGATTAGAATATTGTTTATCCTAGGTGTATACAATCTGGTTCATTTGTACATTACATATGTATGTATGTATGTGTATATATGTATATATATATAATATATATTCATGTACAGATACTCTTCCCATGTAAATTATTGCAGAGTGTTCCATTGACCTCCCTTGCTATATGGTCGGTCTTTTTGATATGTGTATTTAATAGGTATTTGTACACGTATGGTAACCCTAATCTTAATTTTCCATTTCCCCCACCTATCCTTTTAGATAAGAAAAGTTTGTTTTCTAAGTCTGTGAGTTTCTTTCCTGTGAAAATACCATCATTTGTGTCAGTTGTTAGATAACGCCTATAAGTGATATCATAGTATATCTTTTGCTTTCCGACTTACCTCACGTTCTGTCATTATCTCTAGGTTCATCTATGGTGCCTCAAAGAGCAGTGTTTCACTGTTTTCCATGGCTAATAATCCATTGTGTACATGGAGCACTTCTTCTTTATCCATTCATCCATTGATGGACATTTTGGTTGTTTCCGTGTCTTGGCTATTGTGAAAACTCCTGCAGTGAAGCTGTTGCATCCTGTGCCTCCTCGACTCTGGTCTTCTGAGGTGAGAGGCTCAGCACTGGGCCTGCTGAGTGGAATGCTGGCTCAAATTCTACTTTTAAACGCAGCTCTTTTCTGTTCTCATTATTGGCTCTTACCACATTACATCTCACCAGCAGCTAGAGGGTACACGGTTCTCTAAAACCCCATCAGCATTTATTGTTTGTAGACTTTTGGCTGATGGTACTTGACTTGCGTGAGTTGAAACCTTTTTGTAGGCTAGATTTGCATGAGTCTAATAATTCCTGATGTTTAGCTTTTACCCTTTTTCCTTTTTTTTTAAATAGTGAGTAAAACTTAGCTCTTCATACTATCTCCTTGAAAAATTTGCCAGTTTTGAATTTTTTTGGCCATTCCATACCTCTGCACAGTTCTTGAGGGCAGTTGTCCTTTACAGTCCTGCGTCCTTGTGAATGTTAAGTGACCATTAGCTGTGGTTTTAAAGCCGCTCTTGCGGGAAACGGCCACAAGGCGGCAGCATTTCTACATTTCCATCTCTGGCATTTTGGGCAACAGAGCTTTCCTGGAAATCGTGTTTGTAGGCTGAAAATCAGAGTGGAATGTGCCAGGGAAAACCCCCAAGAGCTTATATCTGCTTACTTCTAGTTTGCTTTTTAAATATAATTTTTATTATTTATCAGAGCAAATTTGCGAAAAATGTGTGTGTTCTAGGTGTACAAAATCTGGCTCATTATACCTATGTATCGATCTATTCACCTTTGGATCCTTTCCCGTGTAGGTTATTACAGAGTGTTGAGTAGACCTCTCTTGGTATTCCATAGCTATTTTGTGATTATGTATTTCATATATATTAGTACATGTCTGTTAACCCCCATATCCTAATTCATACATTCCTTACACCTTTCCATTTGGTTAAACATAATTTGGTTTTCTGAATCTGTGAGTGTCCTTCTCTTGGAAATTATTTCATGGGTATCACTTTTTATGTAACACCTATAAGTGATGTAAGAGGATATTTTTCTTTTGGTTTCTTTCTTACTTCAAGTTGGGTGACTATCTCTAGATCCTTCTATGGTGGTGTCAATGGCACTGTTCCATGCTTTTCCATGGCTAGTATTCCATTGTGTACATGGACGACTTCTTCTTGGTGCCTATTTCTGTTGCTGGACAATGTTTTGAAGAAACATTGGTTTCTTCCAGGTCTTGGCTCTGGTACATGTTGCTGCAGTGCAGGTTTGCCAGTCTGTGCCTTTTTGATTCAGGTCTACTCAGGTGATAGGCCCATCAATTGCCCTACCAGATCACATGGTAGCTCAATTTTTACCTTTAAACAAACCTCCATTCTCTTCTCAGTACTGGCTGTTACCAGGTTACATCCCACCAGCAGCTAGAGGGTACACAGTTCTCTAAAACCCCTTCAGCATTTATACTATGTAGCCTCTTTCTGCTGATGATCATTCTGACGACTGTGAGGTGAAAGTTTTTGTAGACTGGATTTGCATGGTTTTATTAATTCCTGATGTTAAGCATTTTCCCATGCCCTTTCTTTCATAACAGAAAAAAGAAAGAAAGAGAATACAAAATGTGCGTAAAATCTGGGTCTTGAAATTGTCGTTTTGATATATGCACATCTTTGAGATTTTTGCTCGATTTACGACCCAAGGATTTGTTTTGAGGGCAGGTGTCATTTACAGGCCTGCAATTATTTTGACTATCAAGTAACCATTAGTGCTGGGTTTAGAGCTGCTGTTGTGTGAAACGGCCACAAGGTGGCAGCAGTTCTCCTTTACCTATTCTGGTTACTAGAGCAACAGTGCCTCAAGGGAAGTCATGTTCTAGGTTCTCAATGAGAATGGAATGTGCCGGGAAAAAACCCCTTAAGTTTATATCTGACTACTTCTTGTTCGTGTTTTAAATGTAATTTTCATTTTTTATCACAGCAAGGGTGATTACAATTTTTTGCTTGTTCTAGGTGTGCAAGATGTTGTTGTTTTACATATATACATATATCTATTGTTCTTTGGATCCTTTTCCCATTGTAGGTTATGACACAATGTTGAGTAGTCTTCTCGTGGTATTCCGTGGGTCTATGGTGATTTTATACTTCACCTGTGTTTGTATATCTCTGTTTAACCCGGCATCCTAATGTATCCAATCCTCACACCTTTCCATTGGTGAACCATAAGTTTGTTTAATGAATCTATGATTGCCTTTCTTTGTGGAAATATCTTCACTGGTATCAATTTTTAGGTAACACCTATAAGTGATATCATAGGATATGTGTCTTTCGCTTTCTGACTTACTACAAGTTGCGTGATTACTTCTGGACTCATCTACTGTGCTGCAAATGGCATTGTGTCATTTTTTCCTTGGCTAATATTCCATCTGTACGTGTACCATTTCTTTGTCCACTCATCTGTTGGTGGACTTATTGTTTGCTTCCATGTCTTGGCTACTGTAGTACTGCTGCAATGCACATTTGCCTGCCTGTGTCTTTCCAATTCTGTCGGTTATACGTGCAGGAATGGGCCTGCTGGATCGTATGGCAGACAAACGTTTACCTTGTAAAGGCACCTCCATTCTGTTCTCATTAGTGGCTTTTACCAGGTTACGTCCCACTTAAAGTTGAGGGTATGCACTTTTCCACAACCCATTCAGCATTTATTGTTTGTAGTTTTCCTGCTTATGTTTATTCTGACTGGTGTGGGCTGATACCTCTTTGTGGTTGGATTTGCATGCATCTCATAATCCCTTGAAATTGAGCTTTCAGGCATGTCCTGTTTTTCTTCAAACTGTGAGTACAGCTTACCTCTTCAAATGGTTTTCTTGAAGTATTTGCCTGATTTGGAAATATTTTGCCCATTACCTCCCTGAAGACATTTTGAGGGCAGGTTTCATTTACAGCCCTCCAGTACTTGTGCATAGGAAGTGATCATAAGCACAGGTTTTAAAGCTGCTGTGGCAGGTAACGGCCATTGGGTGGCAGCATTTCTGCTTTCCCCACTCCGGTAACAAGGGAAACAGACCTTTCTGCCAGTGGTGTTCCTCGGTTATACATTAGAGTGGAACGTGCCCGGATAACTCCACAAATGTTGATTTTTCCTTACTTATGTTTGGTTTCCAAATTGAATTTATTTCTTTTTATTGGAGTAATATTCCATTGTGTACATTGACCACTACGTCTTTGTGCATTCCTCGTTTGGCGGACATTTTTGTTGCTTCCAAGTGTTGGCTGCGGTAAATATTCCTGGAGTGCAAGATTGCTAGCATGTGTCTTTTTGATTCACAACCTCTCAGGCGATAGGCAGAGCAGTGGGTATGCTTGATTGAATGGTAGCTGAAGATCTACCTTTCCAAGGCACCTCGTTTTTGTTTTCATTACTGGCTCTTACCAGGTCCCACTTTGAAGCGAGGGTACACGTTGCTCCACAACCCCTTCAGCATTTATTCTTTGCAGAAGTTTTGCTGGTGGCCATTCTGACTAGTGTGAGCTGATAGGTTTTTGTAATTTGGGTTTGCATGTCTTCAAAAATACCAAAAAATTCATCATTTTACACGCCGTTTTCTTTTCTGTTAAAAATAGAATGTGAGTACAATATATCCCTTGAAATTGTCTTCTTGGAAGGTTGCCCTCTTTTGAATTTTTGGTCGATATTCGACCCCAGGATTTTTTTGGAGGGCAGGTCTCATTACAGAACTGCAGCTCTGGTGCATATTTAGTGGCCATTAGCACTGGGTTTAAAGCTGCTGTTGTAGGAAACGGCCAAAAGGAGGCAGCATTTCTCCAGTCCCAAATCTGGTTACTAGGGCAGCACAGCCTTTCTGGAAGTCGTGCTCCCAGGTTGTAAATTAGAATGGAATGTGCCAGGAAAAACTCCCGTAAGTTTATATCCCATTATTTCTTGTTCGTCTTTTAATTTTTTTAAATCGGGGTAATGATTAGAATATTGTTTATCCTAGGTGTATACAATCTGGTTCATTTGTACATTACATATGTATGTATGTGTTTGTATATATATATAATATATATTCATGTACAGATACTCTTCCCATGTAAATTATTGCAGAGTGTTCCATTGACCTCCCTTGCTATATGGTCGGTCTTTTTGATATATGTATTTAATAGGTATTTGTACACGTATGGTAACCCTAATCTTAATTTTCCATTTCCCCCACCTATCCTTTTAGATAAGAAAAGTTTGTTTTCTAAGTCTGTGAGTTTCTTTCCTGTGAAAATACCATCATTTGTGTCAGTTGTTAGATAACGCCTATAAGTGATATCATAGTATATCTTTTGCTTTCCGACTTACCTCACGTTCTGTCATTATCTCTAGGTTCATCTATGGTGCCTCAAAGAGCAGTGTTTCACTGTTTTCCATGGCTAATAATCCATTGTGTACATGGAGCACTTCTTCTTTATCCATTCATCCATTGATGGACATTTTGGTTGCTTCCGTGTCTTGGCTATTGTGAAAACTCCTGCAGTGAAGCTGTTGCAGCCTGTGCCTCCTCGACTCTGGTCTTCTGAGGTGAGAGGCTCAGCACTGGGCCTGCTGAGTGGAATGCTGGCTCAAATTCTACTTTTAAACGCAGCTCTTTTCTGTTCTCATTATTGGCTCTTACCACATTACATCTCACCAGCAGCTAGAGGGTACACGGTTCTCTAAAACCCCATCAGCATTTATTGTTTGTAGACTTTTGGCTGATGGTACTTGACTTGCGTGAGTTGAAACCTTTTTGTAGGCTAGATTTGCATGAGTCTAATAATTCCTGATGTTTAGCTTTTACCCTTTTTCCTTTTTTTTTAAATAGTGAGTAAAACTTAGCTCTTCCTACTATCTCCTTGAAAAATTTGCCAGTTTTGAATTTTTTTGGCCATTCCATACCTCTGCACAGTTCTTGAGGGCAGTTGTCCTTTACAGTCCTGCGTCCTTGTGAATGTTAAGTGACCATTAGCTGTGGTTTTAAAGCCGCTCTTGCGGGAAACGGCCACAAGGCGGCAGCATTTCTACATTTCCATCTCTGGCATTTTGGGCAACAGAGCTTTCCTGGAAATCGTGTTTGTAGGCTGAAAATTAGAGTGGAATGTGCCAGGGAAAACCCCCAAGAGCTTATATCTGCTTACTTCTAGTTTGCTTTTTAAATATAATTTTTATTATTTATCAGAGCAAATTTGCGAAAAATGTGTGTGTTCTAGGTGTACAGAATCTGGCTCATTATACCTATGTATCGATCTATTCACCTTTGGATCCTTTCCCGTGTAGGTTATTACAGAGTGTTGAGTAGACCTCTCTTGGTATTCCATAGTTATTTTGTGATTATATATTTCATATATATTAGTACATGTCTGTTAACCCCCATATCCTAATTCATACATTCCTTACACCTTTCCATTTGGTTAAACATAATTTGGTTTTCTGAATCTGTGAGTGTCCTTCTCTTGGAAATTATTTCATGGGTATCACTTTTTATGTAACACCTATAAGTGATGTAAGAGGATATTTTTCGTTTGGTTTCTTTCTTACTTCAAGTTGGGTGGCTATCTCTAGATCCTTCTATGGTGGTGTCAATGGCACTGTTCCATGCTTTTCCATGGCTAGTATTCCATTGTGTACATGGACGACTTCTTCTTGGTGCCTATTTCTGTTGCTGGACATTTTGGTTTCTTCCAAGTCTTGGCTCTGGTACATGTTGCTGCAGTGCAGGTTTGCCAGTCTGTGCCTTTTTGATTCAGGTCTACTCAGGTGATAGGCCCATCAATTGCCCTACCAGATCACATGGTAGCTCAATTTTTACCTTTAAACAAACCTCCATTCTCTTCTCAGTACTGGCTGTTACCAGGTTACATCCCACCAGCAGCTAGAGGGTACACAGTTCTCTAAAACCCCTTCAGCATTTATACTATGTAGCCTCTTTCTGCTGATGATCATTCTGACGACTGTGAGGTGAAAGTTTTTGTAGACTGGATTTGCATGGTTTTATTAATTCCTGATGTTAAGCATTTTCCCATGCCCTTTCTTTCATAACAGAAAAAAGAAAGAAAGAGAATACAAAATGTGCGTAAAATCTGGGTCTTGAAATTGTCGTTTTGATATATGCACATCTTTGAGATTTTTGCTCGATTTACGACCCAAGGATTTGTTTTGAGGGCAGGTGTCATTTACAGGCCTGCAATTATTTTGACTATCAAGTAACCATTAGTGCTGGGTTTAGAGCTGCTGTTGTGTGAAACGGCCACAAGGTGGCAGCAGTTCTCCTTTACCTATTCTGGTTACTAGAGCAACAGTGCCTCAAGGGAAGTCATGTTCTAGGTTCTCAATTAGAATGGAATGTGCCGGGAAAAAACCCCTTAAGTTTATATCTGACTACTTCTTGTTCGTGTTTTAAATGTAATTTTCATTTTTTATCACAGCAAGGGTGATTACAATTTTTTGCTTGTTCTAGGTGTGCAAGATGTTGTTGTTTTACATATATACATATATCTATTGTTCTTTGGATCCTTTTCCCATTGTAGGTTATGACACAATGTTGAGTAGTCTTCTCGTGGTATTCCATGGGTCTATGGTGATTTTATACTTCACCTGTGTTTGTATATCTCTGTTTAACCCGGCATCCTAATGTATCCAATCCTCACACCTTTCCATTGGTGAACCATAAGTTTGTTTAATGAATCTATGATTGCCTTTCTTTGTGGAAATATCTTCACTGGTATCAATTTTTAGGTAACACCTATAAGTGATATCATAGGATATGTGTCTTTCGCTTTCTGACTTACTACAAGTTGCGTGATTACTTCTGGACTCATCTACTGTGCTGCAAATGGCATTCTGTCATTTTTTCCTTGGCTAATATTCCATCTGTACGTGTACCATTTCTTTGTCCACTCATCTGTTGGTGGACTTATTGTTTGCTTCCATGTCTTGACTACTGTAGTACTGCTGCAATGCACATTTGCCTGCCTGTGTCTTTCCAATTCTGTCGGTTATACGTGCAGGAATGGGCCTGCTGGATCGTATGGCAGACAAACGTTTACCTTGTAAAGGCACCTCCATTCTGTTCTCATTAGTGGCTTTTACCAGGTTACGTCCCACTTAAAGTTGAGGGTATGCACTTTTCCACAACCCATTCAGCATTTATTGTTTGTAGTTTTCCTGCTTATGTTTATTCTGACTGGTGTGGGCTGATACCTCTTTGTGGTTGGATTTGCATGCATCTCATAATCCCTTGAAATTGAGCTTTCAGGCATGTCCTGTTTTTCTTCAAACTGTGAGTACAGCTTACCTCTTCAAATGGTTTTCTTGAAGTATTTGCCTGATTTGGAAATATTTTGCCCATTACCTCCCTGAAGACATTTTGAGGGCAGGTTTCATTTACAGCCCTCCAGTACTTGTGCATAGGAAGTGATCATAAGCACAGGTTTTAAAGCTGCTGTGGCAGGTAACGGCCATTGGGTGGCAGCATTTCTGCTTTCCCCACTCTGGTAACAAGGGAAACAGACCTTTCTGCCAGTGGTGTTCCTCGGTTATACATTAGAGTGGAACGTGCCCGGATAACTCCACAAATGTTGATTTTTCCTTACTTATGTTTGGTTTCCAAATTGAATTTATTTCTTTTTATTGGAGTAATATTCCATTGTGTACATTGACCACTACGTCTTTGTGCATTCCTCGTTTGGCGGACATTTTTGTTGCTTCCAAGTGTTGGCTGCGGTAAATATTCCTGGAGTGCAAGATTGCTAGCATGTGTCTTTTTGATTCACAACCTCTCAGGCGATAGGCAGAGCAGTGGGTATGATTGATTGAATGGTAGCTCAATATCTACCTTTCCAAGGCACCTCGTTTTTGTTTTCATTACTGGCTCTTACCAGGTCCCACTTTGAAGCGAGGGTACACGTTGCTCCACAACCCCTTCAGCATTTATTCTTTGCAGAAGTTTTGCTGGTGGCCATTCTGACTAGTGTGAGCTGATAGGTTTTTGTAATTTGGGTTTGCATGTCTTCAAAAATACCAAAAAATTCATCATTTTACACGCCGTTTTCTTTTCTGTTAAAAATAGAATGTGAGTACAATATATCCCTTGAAATTGTCTTCTTGGAAGGTTGCCCTCTTTTGAATTTTTGGTCGATATTCGACCCCAGGATTTTTTTGGAGGGCAGGTCTCATTACAGAACTGCAGCTCTGGTGCATATTTAGTGGCCATTAGCACTGGGTTTAAAGCTGCTGTTGTAGGAAACGGCCAAAAGGAGGCAGCATTTCTCCAGTCCCAAATCTGGTTACTAGGGCAGCACAGCCTTTCTGGAAGTCGTGCTCCCAGGTTGTAAATTAGAATGGAATGTGCCAGGAAAAACCCCCGTAAGTTTATATCCCATTATTTCTTGTTCGTCTTTTAATTTTTTTAAATCGGGGTAATGATTAGAATATTGTTTATCCTAGGTGTATACAATCTGGTTCATTTGTACATTACATATGTATGTATGTGTTTGTATATATATATAATATATATTCATGTACAGATACTCTTCCCATGTAAATTATTGCAGAGTGTTCCATTGACCTCCCTTGCTATATGGTCGGTCTTTTTGATATATGTATTTAATAGGTATTTGTACACGTATGGTAACCCTAATCTTAATTTTCCATTTCCCCCACCTATCCTTTTAGATAAGAAAAGTTTGTTTTCTAAGTCTGTGAGTTTCTTTCCTGTGAAAATACCATCATTTGTGTCAGTTGTTAGATAACGCCTATAAGTGATATCATAGTATATCTTTTGCTTTCCGACTTACCTCACGTTCTGTCATTATCTCTAGGTTCATCTATGGTGCCTCAAAGAGCAGTGTTTCACTGTTTTCCATGGCTAATAATCCATTGTGTACATGGAGCACTTCTTCTTTATCCATTCATCCATTGATGGACATTTTGGTTGCTTCCGTGTCTTGGCTATTGTGAAAACTCCTGCAGTGAAGCTGTTGCAGCCTGTGCCTCCTCGACTCTGGTCTTCTGAGGTGAGAGGCTCAGCACTGGGCCTGCTGAGTGGAATGCTGGCTCAAATTCTACTTTTAAACGCAGCTCTTTTCTGTTCTCATTATTGGCTCTTACCACATTACATCTCACCAGCAGCTAGAGGGTACACGGTTCTCTAAAACCCCATCAGCATTTATTGTTTGTAGACTTTTGGCTGATGGTACTTGACTTGCGTGAGTTGAAACCTTTTTGTAGGCTAGATTTGCATGAGTCTAATAATTCCTGATGTTTAGCTTTTACCCTTTTTCCTTTTTTTTTAAATAGTGAGTAAAACTTAGCTCTTCCTACTATCTCCTTGAAAAATTTGCCAGTTTTGAATTTTTTTGGCCATTCCATACCTCTGCACAGTTCTTGAGGGCAGTTGTCCTTTACAGTCCTGCGTCCTTGTGAATGTTAAGTGACCATTAGCTGTGGTTTTAAAGCCGCTCTTGCGGGAAACGGCCACAAGGCGGCAGCATTTCTACATTTCCATCTCTGGCATTTTGGGCAACAGAGCTTTCCTGGAAATCGTGTTTGTAGGCTGAAAATTAGAGTGGAATGTGCCAGGGAAAACCCCCAAGAGCTTATATCTGCTTACTTCTAGTTTGCTTTTTAAATATAATTTTTATTATTTATCAGAGCAAATTTGCGAAAAATGTGTGTGTTCTAGGTGTACAGAATCTGGCTCATTATACCTATGTATCGATCTATTCACCTTTGGATCCTTTCCCGTGTAGGTTATTACAGAGTGTTGAGTAGACCTCTCTTGGTATTCCATAGTTATTTTGTGATTATATATTTCATATATATTAGTACATGTCTGTTAACCCCCATATCCTAATTCATACATTCCTTACACCTTTCCATTTGGTTAAACATAATTTGGTTTTCTGAATCTGTGAGTGTCCTTCTCTTGGAAATTATTTCATGGGTATCACTTTTTATGTAACACCTATAAGTGATGTAAGAGGATATTTTTCGTTTGGTTTCTTTCTTACTTCAAGTTGGGTGGCTATCTCTAGATCCTTCTATGGTGGTGTCAATGGCACTGTTCCATGCTTTTCCATGGCTAGTATTCCATTGTGTACATGGACGACTTCTTCTTGGTGCCTATTTCTGTTGCTGGACATTTTGGTTTCTTCCAGGTCTTGGCTCTGGTACATGTTGCTGCAGTGCAGGTTTGCCAGTCTGTGCCTTTTTGATTCAGGTCTACTCAGGTGATAGGCCCATCAATTGCCCTACCAGATCACATGGTAGCTCAATTTTTACCTTTAAACAAACCTCCATTCTCTTCTCAGTACTGGCTGTTACCAGGTTACATCCCACCAGCAGCTAGAGGGTACACAGTTCTCTAAAACCCCTTCAGCATTTATACTATGTAGCCTCTTTCTGCTGATGATCATTCTGACGACTGTGAGGTGAAAGTTTTTGTAGACTGGATTTGCATGGTTTTATTAATTCCTGATGTTAAGCATTTTCCCATGCCCTTTCTTTCATAACAGAAAAAAGAAAGAAAGAGAATACAAAATGTGCGTAAAATCTGGGTCTTGAAATTGTCGTTTTGATATATGCACATCTTTGAGATTTTTGCTCGATTTACGACCCAAGGATTTGTTTTGAGGGCAGGTGTCATTTACAGGCCTGCAATTATTTTGACTATCAAGTAACCATTAGTGCTGGGTTTAGAGCTGCTGTTGTGTGAAACGGCCACAAGGTGGCAGCAGTTCTCCTTTACCTATTCTGGTTACTAGAGCAACAGTGCCTCAAGGGAAGTCATGTTCTAGGTTCTCAATTAGAATGGAATGTGCCGGGAAAAAACCCCTTAAGTTTATATCTGACTACTTCTTGTTCGTGTTTTAAATGTAATTTTCATTTTTTATCACAGCAAGGGTGATTACAATTTTTTGCTTGTTCTAGGTGTGCAAGATGTTGTTGTTTTACATATATACATATATCTATTGTTCTTTGGATCGTTTTCCCATTGTAGGTTATGACACAATGTTGAGTAGTCTTCTCGTGGTATTCCATGGGTCTATGGTGATTTTATACTTCACCTGTGTTTGTATATCTCTGTTTAACCCGGCATCCTAATGTATCCAATCCTCACACCTTTCCATTGGTGAACCATAAGTTTGTTTAATGAATCTATGATTGCCTTTCTTTGTGGAAATATCTTCACTGGTATCAATTTTTAGGTAACACCTATAAGTGATATCATAGGATATGTGTCTTTCGCTTTCTGACTTACTACAAGTTGCGTGATTACTTCTGGACTCATCTACTGTGCTGCAAATGGCATTGTGTCATTTTTTCCTTGGCTAATATTCCATCTGTACGTGTACCATTTCTTTGTCCACTCATCTGTTGGTGGACTTATTGTTTGCTTCCATGTCTTGGCTACTGTAGTACTGCTGCAATGCACATTTGCCTGCCTGTGTCTTTCCAATTCTGTCGGTTATACGTGCAGGAATGGGCCTGCTGGATCGTATGGCAGACAAACGTTTACCTTGTAAAGGCACCTCCATTCTGTTCTCATTAGTGGCTTTTACCAGGTTACGTCCCACTTAAAGATGAGGGTATGCACTTTTCCACAACCCATTCAGCATTTATTGTTTGTAGTTTTCCTGCTTATGTTTATTCTGACTGGTGTGAGCTGATACCTCTTTGTGGTTGGATTTGCACGCATCTCATAATCCCTTGAAATTGAGCTTTCAGGCATGTCCTGTTTTTCTTCAAACTGTGAGTACAGCTTACCTCTTCAAATGGTTTTCTTGAAGTATTTGCCTGATTTGGAAATATTTTGCCCATTACCTCCCTGGAGACATTTTGAGAGCAGGTTTCATTTACAGCCCTCCAGTACTTGTGCATAGGAAGTGATCATAAGCACAGGTTTTAAAGCTGCTGTGGCAGGTAACGGCCATTGGGTGGCAGCATTTCTGCTTTCCCCACTCTGGTAACAAGGGAAACAGACCTTTCTGCCAGTGGTGTTCCTCGGTTATACATTAGAGTGGAACGTGCCCGGATAACTCCACAAATGTTGATTTTTCCTTACTTATGTTTGGTTTCCAAATTGAATTTATTTCTTTTTATTGGAGTAATATTCCATTGTGTACATTGACCACTACGTCTTTGTGCATTCCTCGTTTGGCGGACATTTTTGTTGCTTCCAAGTGTTGGCTGCGGTAAATATTCCTGGAGTGCAAGATTGCTAGCATGTGTCTTTTTGATTCACAACCTCTCCGGCGATAGGCAGAGCAGGGGTATGATTGATTGAATGGTAGCTCAATATCTACCTTTCCAAGGCACCTTGTTTTTGTTTTCATTACTGGCTCTTACCAGGTCCCACTTTGAAGCGAGGGTACACGTTGCTCCACAACCCCTTCAGCATTTATTCTTTGCAGAAGTTTTGCTGGTGGCCATTCTGACTAGTGTGAGCTGATAGGTTTTTGTAATTTGGGTTTGCATGTCTTCAAAAATACCAAAAAATTCATCATTTTACACGCCGTTTTCTTTTCTGTTAAAAATAGAATGTGAGTACAATATATCCCTTGTAATTGTCTTTTTGGAAGGTTGCCCTCTTTTGAATTTTTGGTCGATATTCGACCCCAGGATTTTTTTGGAGGGCAGGTCTCATTACAGAACTGCAGCTCTGGTGCATATTTAGTGGCCATTAGCACTGGGTTTAAAGCTGCTGTTGTAGGAAACGGCCAAAAGGAGGCAGCATTTCTCCAGTCCCAAATCTGGTTACTAGGGCAGCACAGCCTTTCTGGAAGTCGTGCTCCCAGGTTGTAAATTAGAATGGAATGTGCCAGGAAAACCCCCCGTAAGTTTATATCCCATTATTTCTTGTTCGTCTTTTAATTTTTTTTAATTGTGTTAATGATTAGAATATTGTTTATCCTAGGTGTATACAATCTGGTTCATTTGTACATTACATATCTATGTATGTATGTGTATATATGTATATATATATAATATATATATTCATGTACAGATACTCTTCCCATGTAAATTATTGCAGAGTGTTCCATTGACCTCCCTTGCTATATGGTCGGTCTTTTTGATATATGTATTTAATAGGTATTTGTACACGTATGGTAACCCTAATCTTAATTTTCCATTTCCCCCACCTATCCTTTTAGATAAGAAAAGTTTGTTTTCTAAGTCTGTGAGTTTCTTTCCTGTGAAAATACCATCATTTGTGTCAGTTGTTAGATAACGCCTATAAGTGATATCATAGTATATCTTTTGCTTTCCGACTTACCTCACGTTCTGTCATTATCTCTAGGTTCATCTATGGTGCCTCAAAGAGCAGTGTTTCACTGTTTTCCATGGCTAATAATCCATTGTGTACATGGAGCACTTCTTCTTTATCCATTCATCCATTGATGGACATTTTGGTTGCTTCCGTGTCTTGGCTATTGTGAAAACTCCTGCAGTGAAGCTGTTGCAGCCTGTGCCTCCTCGACTCTGGTCTTCTGAGGTGAGAGGCTCAGCACTGGGCCTGCTGAGTGGAATGCTGGCTCAAATTCTACTTTTAAACGCAGCTCTTTTCTGTTCTCATTATTGGCTCTTACCACATTACATCTCACCAGCAGCTAGAGGGTACACGGTTCTCTAAAACCCCATCAGCATTTATTGTTTGTAGACTTTTGGCTGATGGTACTTGACTTGCGTGAGTTGAAACCTTTTTGTAGGCTAGATTTGCATGAGTCTAATAATTCCTGATGTTTAGCTTTTACCCTTTTTCCTTTTTTTTTAAATAGTGAGTAAAACTTAGCTCTTCCTACTATCTCCTTGAAAAATTTGCCAGTTTTGAATTTTTTTGGCCATTCCATACCTCTGCACAGTTCTTGAGGGCAGTTGTCCTTTACAGTCCTGCGTCCTTGTGAATGTTAAGTGACCATTAGCTGTGGTTTTAAAGCCGCTCTTGTGGGAAACGGCCACAAGGCGGCAGCATTTCTACATTTCCATCTCTGGCATTTTGGGCAACAGAGCTTTCCTGGAAATCGTGTTTGTAGGCTGAAAATTAGAGTGGAATGTGCCAGGGAAAACCCCCAAGAGCTTATATCTGCTTACTTCTAGTTTGCTTTTTAAATATAATTTTTATTATTTATCAGAGCAAATTTGCGAAAAATGTGTGTGTTCTAGGTGTACAGAATCTGGCTCATTATACCTATGTATCGATCTATTCACCTTTGGATCCTTTCCCGTGTAGGTTATTACAGAGTGTTGAGTAGACCTCTCTTGGTATTCCATAGCTATTTTGTGATTATATATTTCATATATATTAGTACATGTCTGTTAACCCCCATATCCTAATTCATACATTCCTTACACCTTTCCATTTGGTTAAACATAATTTGGTTTTCTGAATCTGTGAGTGTCCTTCTCTTGGAAATTATTTCATGGGTATCACTTTTTATGTAACACCTATAAGTGATGTAAGAGGATATTTTTCTTTTGGTTTCTTTCTTACTTCAAGTTGGGTGACTATCTCTAGATCCTTCTATGGTGGTGTCAATGGCACTGTTCCATGCTTTTCCATGGCTAGTATTCCATTGTGTACATGGACGACTTCTTCTTGGTGCCTATTTCTGTTGCTGGACAATGTTTTGAAGAAACATTGGTTTCTTCCAGGTCTTGGCTCTGGTACATGTTGCTGCAGTGCAGGTTTGCCAGTCTGTGCCTTTTTGATTCAGGTCTACTCAGGTGATAGGCCCATCAATTGCCCTACCAGATCACATGGTAGCTCAATTTTTACCTTTAAACAAACCTCCATTCTCTTCTCAGTACTGGCTGTTACCAGGTTACATCCCACCAGCAGCTAGAGGGTACACAGTTCTCTAAAACCCCTTCAGCATTTATACTATGTAGCCTCTTTCTGCTGATGATCATTCTGACGACTGTGAGGTGAAAGTTTTTGTAGACTGGATTTGCATGGTTTTATTAATTCCTGATGTTAAGCATTTTCCCATGCCCTTTCTTTCATAACAGAAAAAAGAAAGAAAGAGAATACAAAATGTGCGTAAAATCTGGGTCTTGAAATTGTCGTTTTGATATATGCACATCTTTGAGATTTTTGCTCGATTTACGACCCAAGGATTTGTTTTGAGGGCAGGTGTCATTTACAGGCCTGCAATTATTTTGACTATCAAGTAACCATTAGTGCTGGGTTTAGAGCTGCTGTTGTGTGAAACGGCCACAAGGTGGCAGCAGTTCTCCTTTACCTATTCTGGTTACTAGAGCAACAGTGCCTCAAGGGAAGTCATGTTCTAGGTTCTCAATTAGAATGGAATGTGCCGGGAAAAAACCCCTTAAGTTTATATCTGACTACTTCTTGTTCGTGTTTTAAATGTAATTTTCATTTTTTATCACAGCAAGGGTGATTACAATTTTTTGCTTGTTCTAGGTGTGCAAGATGTTGTTGTTTTACATATATACATATATCTATTGTTCTTTGGATCCTTTTCCCATTGTAGGTTATGACACAATGTTGAGTAGTCTTCTCGTGGTATTCCGTGGGTCTATGGTGATTTTATACTTCACCTGTGTTTGTATATCTCTGTTTAACCCGGCATCCTAATGTATCCAATCCTCACACCTTTCCATTGGTGAACCATAAGTTTGTTTAATGAATCTATGATTGCCTTTCTTTGTGGAAATATCTTCACTGGTATCAATTTTTAGGTAACACCTATAAGTGATATCATAGGATATGTGTCTTTCGCTTTCTGACTTACTACAAGTTGCGTGATTACTTCTGGACTCATCTACTGTGCTGCAAATGGCATTCTGTCATTTTTTCCTTGGCTAATATTCCATCTGTACGTGTACCATTTCTTTGTCCACTCATCTGTTGGTGGACTTATTGTTTGCTTCCATGTCTTGGCTACTGTAGTACTGCTGCAATGCACATTTGCCTGCCTGTGTCTTTCCAATTCTGTCGGTTATACGTGCAGGAATGGGCCTGCTGGATCGTATGGCAGACAAACGTTTACCTTGTAAAGGCACCTCCATTCTGTTCTCATTAGTGGCTTTTACCAGGTTACGTCCCACTTAAAGATGAGGGTATGCACTTTTCCACAACCCATTCAGCATTTATTGTTTGTAGTTTTCCTGCTTATGTTTATTCTGACTGGTGTGAGCTGATACCTCTTTGTGGTTGGATTTGCATGCATCTCATAATCCCTTGAAATTGAGCTTTCAGGCATGTCCTGTTTTTCTTCAAACTGTGAGTACAGCTTACCTCTTCAAATGGTTTTCTTGAAGTATTTGCCTGATTTGGAAATATTTTGCCCATTACCTCCCTGAAGACATTTTGAGGGCAGGTTTCATTTACAGCCCTCCAGTACTTGTGCATAGGAAGTGATCATAAGCACAGGTTTTAAAGCTGCTGTGGCAGGTAACGGCCATTGGGTGGCAGCATTTCTGCTTTCCCCACTCCGGTAACAAGGGAAACAGACCTTTCTGCCAGTGGTGTTCCTCGGTTATACATTAGAGTGGAACGTGCCCGGATAACTCCACAAATGTTGATTTTTCCTTACTTATGTTTGGTTTCCAAATTGAATTTATTTCTTTTTATTGGAGTAATATTCCATTGTGTACATTGACCACTACGTCTTTGTGCATTCCTCGTTTGGCGGACATTTTTGTTGCTTCCAAGTGTTGGCTGCGGTAAATATTCCTGGAGTGCAAGATTGCTAGCATGTGTCTTTTTGATTCACAACCTCTCAGGCGATAGGCAGAGCAGTGGGTATGCTTGATTGAATGGTAGCTGAAGATCTACCTTTCCAAGGCACCTCGTTTTTGTTTTCATTACTGGCTCTTACCAGGTCCCACTTTGAAGCGAGGGTACACGTTGCTCCACAACCCCTTCAGCATTTATTCTTTGCAGAAGTTTTGCTGGTGGCCATTCTGACTAGTGTGAGCTGATAGGTTTTTGTAATTTGGGTTTGCATGTCTTCAAAAATACCAAAAAATTCATCATTTTACACGCCGTTTTCTTTTCTGTTAAAAATAGAATGTGAGTACAATATATCCCTTGAAATTGTCTTCTTGGAAGGTTGCCCTCTTTTGAATTTTTGGTCGATATTCGACCCCAGGATTTTTTTGGAGGGCAGGTCTCATTACAGAACTGCAGCTCTGGTGCATATTTAGTGGCCATTAGCACTGGGTTTAAAGCTGCTGTTGTAGGAAACGGCCAAAAGGAGGCAGCATTTCTCCAGTCCCAAATCTGGTTACTAGGGCAGAACAGCCTTTCTGGAAGTCGTGCTCCCAGGTTGTAAATTAGAATGGAATGTGCCAGGAAAAACTCCCGTAAGTTTATATCCCATTATTTCTTGTTCGTCTTTTAATTTTTTTAAATCGGGGTAATGATTAGAATATTGTTTATCCTAGGTGTATACAATCTGGTTCATTTGTACATTACATATGTATGTATGTGTTTGTATATATATATAATATATATTCATGTACAGATACTCTTCCCATGTAAATTATTGCAGAGTGTTCCATTGACCTCCCTTGCTATATGGTCGGTCTTTTTGATATATGTATTTAATAGGTATTTGTACACGTATGGTAACCCTAATCTTAATTTTCCATTTCCCCCACCTATCCTTTTAGATAAGAAAAGTTTGTTTTCTAAGTCTGTGAGTTTCTTTCCTGTGAAAATACCATCATTTGTGTCAGTTGTTAGATAACGCCTATAAGTGATATCATAGTATATCTTTTGCTTTCCGACTTACCTCACGTTCTGTCATTATCTCTAGGTTCATCTATGGTGCCTCAAAGAGCAGTGTTTCACTGTTTTCCATGGCTAATAATCCATTGTGTACATGGAGCACTTCTTCTTTATCCATTCATCCATTGATGGACATTTTGGTTGCTTCCGTGTCTTGGCTATTGTGAAAACTCCTGCAGTGAAGCTGTTGCAGCCTGTGCCTCCTCGACTCTGGTCTTCTGAGGTGAGAGGCTCAGCACTGGGCCTGCTGAGTGGAATGCTGGCTCAAATTCTACTTTTAAACGCAGCTCTTTTCTGTTCTCATTATTGGCTCTTACCACATTACATCTCACCAGCAGCTAGAGGGTACACGGTTCTCTAAAACCCCATCAGCATTTATTGTTTGTAGACTTTTGGCTGATGGTACTTGACTTGCGTGAGTTGAAACCTTTTTGTAGGCTAGATTTGCATGAGTCTAATAATTCCTGATGTTTAGCTTTTACCCTTTTTCCTTTTTTTTTAAATAGTGAGTAAAACTTAGCTCTTCCTACTATCTCCTTGAAAAATTTGCCAGTTTTGAATTTTTTTGGCCATTCCATACCTCTGCACAGTTCTTGAGGGCAGTTGTCCTTTACAGTCCTGCGTCCTTGTGAATGTTAAGTGACCATTAGCTGTGGTTTTAAAGCCGCTCTTGTGGGAAACGGCCACAAGGCGGCAGCATTTCTACATTTCCATCTCTGGCATTTTGGGCAACAGAGCTTTCCTGGAAATCGCGTTTGTAGGCTGAAAATTAGAGTGGAATGTGCCAGGGAAAACCCCCAAGAGCTTATATCTGCTTACTTCTAGTTTGCTTTTTAAATATAATTTTTATTATTTATCAGAGCAAATTTGCGAAAAATGTGTGTGTTCTAGGTGTACAGAATCTGGCTCATTATACCTATGTATCGATCTATTCACCTTTGGATCCTTTCCCGTGTAGGTTATTACAGAGTGTTGAGTAGACCTCTCTTGGTATTCCATAGCTATTTTGTGATTATATATTTCATATATATTAGTACATGTCTGTTAACCCCCATATCCTAATTCATACATTCCTTACACCTTTCCATTTGGTTAAACATAATTTGGTTTTCTGAATCTGTGAGTGTCCTTCTCTTGGAAATTATTTCATGGGTATCACTTTTTATGTAACACCTATAAGTGATGTAAGAGGATATTTTTCGTTTGGTTTCTTTCTTACTTCAAGTTGGGTGGCTATCTCTAGATCCTTCTATGGTGGTGTCAATGGCACTGTTCCATGCTTTTCCATGGCTAGTATTCCATTGTGTACATGGACGACTTCTTCTTGGTGCCTATTTCTGTTGCTGGACATTTTGGTTTCTTCCAGGTCTTGGCTCTGGTACATGTTGCTGCAGTGCAGGTTTGCCAGTCTGTGCCTTTTTGATTCAGGTCTACTCAGGTGATAGGCCCATCAATTGCCCTACCAGATCACATGGTAGCTCAATTTTTACCTTTAAACAAACCTCCATTCTCTTCTCAGTACTGGCTGTTACCAGGTTACATCCCACCAGCAGCTAGAGGGTACACAGTTCTCTAAAACCCCTTCAGCATTTATACTATGTAGCCTCTTTCTGCTGATGATCATTCTGACGACTGTGAGGTGAAAGTTTTTGTAGACTGGATTTGCATGGTTTTATTAATTCCTGATGTTAAGCATTTTCCCATGCCCTTTCTTTCATAACAGAAAAAAGAAAGAAAGAGAATACAAAATGTGCGTAAAATCTGGGTCTTGAAATTGTCGTTTTGATATATGCACATCTTTGAGATTTTTGCTCGATTTACGACCCAAGGATTTGTTTTGAGGGCAGGTGTCATTTACAGGCCTGCAATTATTTTGACTATCAAGTAACCATTAGTGCTGGGTTTAGAGCTGCTGTTGTGTGAAACGGCCACAAGGTGGCAGCAGTTCTCCTTTACCTATTCTGGTTACTAGAGCAACAGTGCCTCAAGGGAAGTCATGTTCTAGGTTCTCAATTAGAATGGAATGTGCCGGGAAAAAACCCCTTAAGTTTATATCTGACTACTTCTTGTTCGTGTTTTAAATGTAATTTTCATTTTTTATCACAGCAAGGGTGATTACAATTTTTTGCTTGTTCTAGGTGTGCAAGATGTTGTTGTTTTACATATATACATATATCTATTGTTCTTTGGATCGTTTTCCCATTGTAGGTTATGACACAATGTTGAGTAGTCTTCTCGTGGTATTCCATGGGTCTATGGTGATTTTATACTTCACCTGTGTTTGTATATCTCTGTTTAACCCGGCATCCTAATGTATCCAATCCTCACACCTTTCCATTGGTGAACCATAAGTTTGTTTAATGAATCTATGATTGCCTTTCTTTGTGGAAATATCTTCACTGGTATCAATTTTTAGGTAACACCTATAAGTGATATCATAGGATATGTGTCTTTCGCTTTCTGACTTACTACAAGTTGCGTGATTACTTCTGGACTCATCTACTGTGCTGCAAATGGCATTCTGTCATTTTTTCCTTGGCTAATATTCCATCTGTACGTGTACCATTTCTTTGTCCACTCATCTGTTGGTGGACTTATTGTTTGCTTCCATGTCTTGGCTACTGTAGTACTGCTGCAATGCACATTTGCCTGCCTGTGTCTTTCCAATTCTGTCGGTTATACGTGCAGGAATGGGCCTGCTGGATCGTATGGCAGACAAACGTTTACCTTGTAAAGGCACCTCCATTCTGTTCTCATTAGTGGCTTTTACCAGGTTACGTCCCACTTAAAGATGAGGGTATGCACTTTTCCACAACCCATTCAGCATTTATTGTTTGTAGTTTTCCTGCTTATGTTTATTCTGACTGGTGTGAGCTGATACCTCTTTGTGGTTGGATTTGCACGCATCTCATAATCCCTTGAAATTGAGCTTTCAGGCATGTCCTGTTTTTCTTCAAACTGTGAGTACAGCTTACCTCTTCAAATGGTTTTCTTGAAGTATTTGCCTGATTTGGAAATATTTTGCCCATTACCTCCCTGGAGACATTTTGAGGGCAGGTTTCATTTACAGCCCTCCAGTACTTGTGCATAGGAAGTGATCATAAGCACAGGTTTTAAAGCTGCTGTGGCAGGTAACGGCCATTGGGTGGCAGCATTTCTGCTTTCCCCACTCTGGTAACAAGGGAAACAGACCTTTCTGCCAGTGGTGTTCCTCGGTTATACATTAGAGTGGAACGTGCCCGGATAACTCCACAAATGTTGATTTTTCCTTACTTATGTTTGGTTTCCAAATTGAATTTATTTCTTTTTATTGGAGTAATATTCCATTGTGTACATTGACCACTACGTCTTTGTGCATTCCTCGTTTGGCGGACATTTTTGTTGCTTCCAAGTGTTGGCTGCGGTAAATATTCCTGGAGTGCAAGATTGCTAGCATGTGTCTTTTTGATTCACAACCTCTCCGGCGATAGGCAGAGCAGGGGTATGATTGATTGAATGGTAGCTCAATATCTACCTTTCCAAGGCACCTTGTTTTTGTTTTCATTACTGGCTCTTACCAGGTCCCACTTTGAAGCGAGGGTACACGTTGCTCCACAACCCCTTCAGCATTTATTCTTTGCAGAAGTTTTGCTGGTGGCCATTCTGACTAGTGTGAGCTGATAGGTTTTTGTAATTTGGGTTTGCATGTCTTCAAAAATACCAAAAAATTCATCATTTTACACGCCGTTTTCTTTTCTGTTAAAAATAGAATGTGAGTACAATATATCCCTTGTAATTGTCTTTTTGGAAGGTTGCCCTCTTTTGAATTTTTGGTCGATATTCGACCCCAGGATTTTTTTGGAGGGCAGGTCTCATTACAGAACTGCAGCTCTGGTGCATATTTAGTGGCCATTAGCACTGGGTTTAAAGCTGCTGTTGTAGGAAACGGCCAAAAGGAGGCAGCATTTCTCCAGTCCCAAATCTGGTTACTAGGGCAGCACAGCCTTTCTGGAAGTCGTGCTCCCAGGTTGTAAATTAGAATGGAATGTGCCAGGAAAACCCCCCGTAAGTTTATATCCCATTATTTCTTGTTCGTCTTTTAATTTTTTTTAATTGTGGTAATGATTAGAATATTGTTTATCCTAGGTGTATACAATCTGGTTCATTTGTACATTACATATGTATGTATGTATGTGTATATATGTATATATATATAATATATATATTCATGTACAGATACTCTTCCCATGTAAATTATTGCAGAGTGTTCCATTGACCTCCCTTGCTATATGGTCGGTCTTTTTGATATATGTATTTAATAGGTATTTGTACACGTATGGTAACCCTAATCTTAATTTTCCATTTCCCCCACCTATCCTTTTAGATAAGAAAAGTTTGTTTTCTAAGTCTGTGAGTTTCTTTCCTGTGAAAATACCATCATTTGTGTCAGTTGTTAGATAACGCCTATAAGTGATATCATAGTATATCTTTTGCTTTCCGACTTACCTCACGTTCTGTCATTATCTCTAGGTTCATCTATGGTGCCTCAAAGAGCAGTGTTTCACTGTTTTCCATGGCTAATAATCCATTGTGTACATGGAGCACTTCTTCTTTATCCATTCATCCATTGATGGACATTTTGGTTGCTTCCGTGTCTTGGCTATTGTGAAAACTCCTGCAGTGAAGCTGTTGCAGCCTGTGCCTCCTCGACTCTGGTCTTCTGAGGTGAGAGGCTCAGCACTGGGCCTGCTGAGTGGAATGCTGGCTCAAATTCTACTTTTAAACGCAGCTCTTTTCTGTTCTCATTATTGGCTCTTACCACATTACATCTCACCAGCAGCTAGAGGGTACACGGTTCTCTAAAACCCCATCAGCATTTATTGTTTGTAGACTTTTGGCTGATGGTACTTGACTTGCGTGAGTTGAAACCTTTTTGTAGGCTAGATTTGCATGAGTCTAATAATTCCTGATGTTTAGCTTTTACCCTTTTTCCTTTTTTTTTAAATAGTGAGTAAAACTTAGCTCTTCCTACTATCTCCTTGAAAAATTTGCCAGTTTTGAATTTTTTTGGCCATTCCATACCTCTGCACAGTTCTTGAGGGCAGTTGTCCTTTACAGTCCTGCGTCCTTGTGAATGTTAAGTGACCATTAGCTGTGGTTTTAAAGCCGCTCTTGTGGGAAACGGCCACAAGGTGGCAGCATTTCTACATTTCCATCTCTGGCATTTTGGGCAACAGAGCTTTCCTGGAAATCGTGTTTGTAGGCTGAAAATTAGAGTGGAATGTGCCAGGGAAAACCCCCAAGAGCTTATATCTGCTTACTTCTAGTTTGCTTTTTAAATATAATTTTTATTATTTATCAGAGCAAATTTGCGAAAAATGTGTGTGTTCTAGGTGTACAGAATCTGGCTCATTATACCTATGTATCGATCTATTCACCTTTGGATCCTTTCCCGTGTAGGTTATTACAGAGTGTTGAGTAGACCTCTCTTGGTATTCCATAGCTATTTTGTGATTATATATTTCATATATATTAGTACATGTCTGTTAACCCCCATATCCTAATTCATACATTCCTTACACCTTTCCATTTGGTTAAACATAATTTGGTTTTCTGAATCTGTGAGTGTCCTTCTCTTGGAAATTATTTCATGGGTATCACTTTTTATGTAACACCTATAAGTGATGTAAGAGGATATTTTTCTTTTGGTTTCTTTCTTACTTCAAGTTGGGTGACTATCTCTAGATCCTTCTATGGTGGTGTCAATGGCACTGTTCCATGCTTTTCCATGGCTAGTATTCCATTGTGTACATGGACGACTTCTTCTTGGTGCCTATTTCTGTTGCTGGACAATGTTTTGAAGAAACATTGGTTTCTTCCAGGTCTTGGCTCTGGTACATGTTGCTGCAGTGCAGGTTTGCCAGTCTGTGCCTTTTTGATTCAGGTCTACTCAGGTGATAGGCCCATCAATTGCCCTACCAGATCACATGGTAGCTCAATTTTTACCTTTAAACAAACCTCCATTCTCTTCTCAGTACTGGCTGTTACCAGGTTACATCCCACCAGCAGCTAGAGGGTACACAGTTCTCTAAAACCCCTTCAGCATTTATACTATGTAGCCTCTTTCTGCTGATGATCATTCTGACGACTGTGAGGTGAAAGTTTTTGTAGACTGGATTTGCATGGTTTTATTAATTCCTGATGTTAAGCATTTTCCCATGCCCTTTCTTTCATAACAGAAAAAAGAAAGAAAGAGAATACAAAATGTGCGTAAAATCTGGGTCTTGAAATTGTCGTTTTGATATATGCACATCTTTGAGATTTTTGCTCGATTTACGACCCAAGGATTTGTTTTGAGGGCAGGTGTCATTTACAGGCCTGCAATTATTTTGACTATCAAGTAACCATTAGTGCTGGGTTTAGAGCTGCTGTTGTGTGAAACGGCCACAAGGTGGCAGCAGTTCTCCTTTACCTATTCTGGTTACTAGAGCAACAGTGCCTCAAGGGAAGTCATGTTCTAGGTTCTCAATTAGAATGGAATGTGCCGGGAAAAAACCCCTTAAGTTTATATCTGACTATTTCTTGTTCGTGTTTTAAATGTAATTTTCATTTTTTATCACAGCAAGGGTGATTACAATTTTTTGCTTGTTCTAGGTGTGCAAGATGTTGTTGTTTTACATATATACATATATCTATTGTTCTTTGGATCCTTTTCCCATTGTAGGTTATGACACAATGTTGAGTAGTCTTCTCGTGGTATTCCGTGGGTCTATGGTGATTTTATACTTCACCTGTGTTTGTATATCTCTGTTTAACCTGGCATCCTAATGTATCCAATCCTCACACCTTTCCATTGGTGAACCATAAGTTTGTTTAATGAATCTATGATTGCCTTTCTTTGTGGAAATATCTTCACTGGTATCAATTTTTAGGTAACACCTATAAGTGATATCATAGGATATGTGTCTTTCGCTTTCTGACTTACTACAAGTTGCGTGATTACTTCTGGACTCATCTACTGTGCTGCAAATGGCATTGTGTCATTTTTTCCTTGGCTAATATTCCATCTGTACGTGTACCATTTCTTTGCCCACTCATCTGTTGGTGGACTTATTGTTTGCTTCCATGTCTTGGCTACTGTAGTACTGCTGCAATGCACATTTGCCTGCCTGTGTCTTTCCAATTCTGTCGGTTATACGTGCAGGAATGGGCCTGCTGGATCGTATGGCAGACAAACGTTTACCTTGTAAAGGCACCTCCATTCTGTTCTCATTAGTGGCTTTTACCAGGTTACGTCCCACTTAAAGATGAGGGTATGCACTTTTCCACAACCCATTCAGCATTTATTGTTTGTAGTTTTCCTGCTTATGTTTATTCTGACTGGTGTGGGCTGATACCTCTTTGTGGTTGGATTTGCATGCATCTCATAATCCCTTGAAATTGAGCTTTCAGGCATGTCCTGTTTTTCTTCAAACTGTGAGTACAGCTTACCTCTTCAAATGGTTTTCTTGAAGTATTTGCCTGATTTGGAAATATTTTGCCCATTACCTCCCTGAAGACATTTTGAGGGCAGGTTTCATTTACAGCCCTCCAGTACTTGTGCATAGGAAGTGATCATAAGCACAGGTTTTAAAGCTGCTGTGGCAGGTAACGGCCATTGGGTGGCAGCATTTCTGCTTTCCCCACTCTGGTAACAAGGGAAACAGACCTTTCTGCCAGTGGTGTTCCTCGGTTATACATTAGAGTGGAACGTGCCCGGATAACTCCACAAATGTTGATTTTTCCTTACTTATGTTTGGTTTCCAAATTGAATTTATTTCTTTTTATTGGAGTAATATTCCATTGTGTACATTGACCACTACGTCTTTGTGCATTCCTCGTTTGGCGGACATTTTTGTTGCTTCCAAGTGTTGGCTGCGGTAAATATTCCTGGAGTGCAAGATTGCTAGCATGTGTCTTTTTGATTCACAACCTCTCAGGCGATAGGCAGAGCAGTGGGTATGCTTGATTGAATGGTAGCTGAAGATCTACCTTTCCAAGGCACCTCGTTTTTGTTTTCATTACTGGCTCTTACCAGGTCCCACTTTGAAGCGAGGGTACACGTTGCTCCACAACCCCTTCAGCATTTATTCTTTGCAGAAGTTTTGCTGGTGGCCATTCTGACTAGTGTCAGCTGATAGGTTTTTGTAATTTGGGTTTGCATGTCTTCAAAAATACCAAAAAATTCATCATTTTACACGCCGTTTTCTTTTCTGTTAAAAATAGAATGTGAGTACAATATATCCCGTGAAATTGTCTTTTTGGAAGGTTGCCCTCTTTTGAATTTTTGGTCGATATTCGACCCCAGGATTTTTTTGGAGGGCAGGTCTCATTACAGAACTGCAGCTCTGGTGCATATTTAGTGGCCATTAGCACTGGGTTTAAAGCTGCTGTTGTAGGAAACGGCCAAAAGGAGGCAGCATTTCTCCAGTCCCAAATCTGGTTACTAGGGCAGCACAGCCTTTCTGGAAGTCGTGCTCCCAGGTTGTAAATTAGAATGGAATGTGCCAGGAAAAACCCCCGTAAGTTTATATCCCATTATTTCTTGTTCGTCTTTTAATTTTTTTTAATTGTGGTAATGATTAGAATATTGTTTATCCTAGGTGTATACAATCTGGTTCATTTGTACATTACATATGTATGTATGTATGTGTATATATGTATATATATATAATATATATATTCATGTACAGATACTCTTCCCATGTAAATTATTGCAGAGTGTTCCATTGACCTCCCTTGCTATATGGTCGGTCTTTTTGATATATGTATTTAATAGGTATTTGTACACGTATGGTAACCCTAATCTTAATTTTCCATTTCCCCCACCTATCCTTTTAGATAAGAAAAGTTTGTTTTCTAAGTCTGTGAGTTTCTTTCTTGTGAAAATACCATCATTTGTGTCAGTTGTTAGATAACGCCTATAAGTGATATCATAGTATATCTTTTGCTTTCCGACTTACCTCACGTTCTGTCATTATCTCTAGGTTCATCTATGGTGCCTCAAAGAGCAGTGTTTCACTGTTTTCCATGGCTAATAATCCATTGTGTACATGGAGCACTTCTTCTTTATCCATTCATCCATTGATGGACATTTTGGTTGCTTCCGTGTCTTGGCTATTGTGAAAACTCCTGCAGTGAAGCTGTTGCAGCCTGTGCCTCCTCGACTCTGGTCTTCTGAGGTGAGAGGCTCAGCACTGGGCCTGCTGAGTGGAATGCTGGCTCAAATTCTACTTTTAAACGCAGCTCTTTTCTGTTCTCATTATTGGCTCTTACCACATTACATCTCACCAGCAGCTAGAGGGTACACGGTTCTCTAAAACCCCATCAGCATTTATTGTTTGTAGACTTTTGGCTGATGGTACTTGACTTGCGTGAGTTGAAACCTTTTTGTAGGCTAGATTTGCATGAGTCTAATAATTCCTGATGTTTAGCTTTTACCCTTTTTCCTTTTTTTTTAAATAGTGAGTAAAACTTAGCTCTTCCTACTATCTCCTTGAAAAATTTGCCAGTTTTGAATTTTTTTGGCCATTCCATACCTCTGCACAGTTCTTGAGGGCAGTTGTCCTTTACAGTCCTGCGTCCTTGTGAATGTTAAGTGACCATTAGCTGTGGTTTTAAAGCCGCTCTTGTGGGAAACGGCCACAAGGTGGCAGCATTTCTACATTTCCATCTCTGGCATTTTGGGCAACAGAGCTTTCCTGGAAATCGTGTTTGTAGGCTGAAAATTAGAGTGGAATGTGCCAGGGAAAACCCCCAAGAGCTTATATCTGCTTACTTCTAGTTTGCTTTTTAAATATAATTTTTATTATTTATCAGAGCAAATTTGCGAAAAATGTGTGTGTTCTAGGTGTACAGAATCTGGCTCATTATACCTATGTATCGATCTATTCACCTTTGGATCCTTTCCCGTGTAGGTTATTACAGAGTGTTGAGTAGACCTCTCTTGGTATTCCATAGCTATTTTGTGATTATATATTTCATATATATTAGTACATGTCTGTTAACCCCCATATCCTAATTCATACATTCCTTACACCTTTCCATTTGGTTAAACATAATTTGGTTTTCTGAATCTGTGAGTGTCCTTCTCTTGGAAATTATTTCATGGGTATCACTTTTTATGTAACACCTATAAGTGATGTAAGAGGATATTTTTCTTTTGGTTTCTTTCTTACTTCAAGTTGGGTGACTATCTCTAGATCCTTCTATGGTGGTGTCAATGGCACTGTTCCATGCTTTTCCATGGCTAGTATTCCATTGTGTACATGGACGACTTCTTCTTGGTGCCTATTTCTGTTGCTGGACAATGTTTTGAAGAAACATTGGTTTCTTCCAGGTCTTGGCTCTGGTACATGTTGCTGCAGTGCAGGTTTGCCAGTCTGTGCCTTTTTGATTCAGGTCTACTCAGGTGATAGGCCCATCAATTGCCCTACCAGATCACATGGTAGCTCAATTTTTACCTTTAAACAAACCTCCATTCTCTTCTCAGTACTGGCTGTTACCAGGTTACATCCCACCAGCAGCTAGAGGGTACACAGTTCTCTAAAACCCCTTCAGCATTTATACTATGTAGCCTCTTTCTGCTGATGATCATTCTGACGACTGTGAGGTGAAAGTTTTTGTAGACTGGATTTGCATGGTTTTATTAATTCCTGATGTTAAGCATTTTCCCATGCCCTTTCTTTCATAACAGAAAAAAGAAAGAAAGAGAATACAAAATGTGCGTAAAATCTGGGTCTTGAAATTGTCGTTTTGATATATGCACATCTTTGAGATTTTTGCTCGATTTACGACCCAAGGATTTGTTTTGAGGGCAGGTGTCATTTACAGGCCTGCAATTATTTTGACTATCAAGTAACCATTAGTGCTGGGTTTAGAGCTGCTGTTGTGTGAAACGGCCACAAGGTGGCAGCAGTTCTCCTTTACCTATTCTGGTTACTAGAGCAACAGTGCCTCAAGGGAAGTCATGTTCTAGGTTCTCAATTAGAATGGAATGTGCCGGGAAAAAACCCCTTAAGTTTATATCTGACTACTTCTTGTTCGTGTTTTAAATGTAATTTTCATTTTTTATCACAGCAAGGGTGATTACAATTTTTTGCTTGTTCTAGGTGTGCAAGATGTTGTTGTTTTACATATATACATATATCTATTGTTCTTTGGATCGTTTTCCCATTGTAGGTTATGACACAATGTTGAGTAGTCTTCTCGTGGTATTCCATGGGTCTATGGTGATTTTATACTTCACCTGTGTTTGTATATCTCTGTTTAACCCGGCATCCTAATGTATCCAATCCTCACACCTTTCCATTGGTGAACCATAAGTTTGTTTAATGAATCTATGATTGCCTTTCTTTGTGGAAATATCTTCACTGGTATCAATTTTTAGGTAACACCTATAAGTGATATCATAGGATATGTGTCTTTCGCTTTCTGACTTACTACAAGTTGCGTGATTACTTCTGGACTCATCTACTGTGCTGCAAATGGCATTGTGTCATTTTTTCCTTGGCTAATATTCCATCTGTACGTGTACCATTTCTTTGTCCACTCATCTGTTGGTGGACTTATTGTTTGCTTCCATGTCTTGACTACTGTAGTACTGCTGCAATGCACATTTGCCTGCCTGTGTCTTTCCAATTCTGTCGGTTATACGTGCAGGAATGGGCCTGCTGGATCGTATGGCAGACAAACGTTTACCTTGTAAAGGCACCTCCATTCTGTTCTCATTAGTGGCTTTTACCAGGTTACGTCCCACTTAAAGTTGAGGGTATGCACTTTTCCACAACCCATTCAGCATTTATTGTTTGTAGTTTTCCTGCTTATGTTTATTCTGACTGGTGTGGGCTGATACCTCTTTGTGGTTGGATTTGCATGCATCTCATAATCCCTTGAAATTGAGCTTTCAGGCATGTCCTGTTTTTCTTCAAACTGTGAGTACAGCTTACCTCTTCAAATGGTTTTCTTGAAGTATTTGCCTGATTTGGAAATATTTTGCCCATTACCTCCCTGGAGACATTTTGAGGGCAGGTTTCATTTACAGCCCTCCAGTACTTGTGCATAGGAAGTGATCATAAGCACAGGTTTTAAAGCTGCTGTGGCAGGTAACGGCCATTGGGTGGCAGCATTTCTGCTTTCCCCACTCTGGTAACAAGGGAAACAGACCTTTCTGCCAGTGGTGTTCCTCGGTTATACATTAGAGTGGAACGTGCCCGGATAACTCCACAAATGTTGATTTTTCCTTACTTATGTTTGGTTTCCAAATTGAATTTATTTCTTTTTATTGGAGTAATATTCCATTGTGTACATTGACCACTACGTCTTTGTGCATTCCTCGTTTGGCGGACATTTTTGTTGCTTCCAAGTGTTGGCTGCGGTAAATATTCCTGGAGTGCAAGATTGCTAGCATGTGTCTTTTTGATTCACAACCTCTCAGGCGATAGGCAGAGCAGTGGGTATGCTTGATTGAATGGTAGCTCAATATCTACCTTTCCAAGGCACCTCGTTTTTGTTTTCATTACTGGCTCTTACCAGGTCCCACTTTGAAGCGAGGGTACACATTGTTCCACAACCCCTTCAGCATTTATTCTTTGCAGAAGTTTTGCTGGTGGCCATTCTGACTAGTGTCAGCTGATAGGTTTTTGTAATTTGGGTTTGCATGTCTTCAAAAATACCAAAAAATTCATCATTTTACACGCCGTTTTCTTTTCTGTTAAAAATAGAATGTGAGTACAATATATCCCTTGAAATTGTCTTCTTGGAAGGTTGCCCTCTTTTGAATTTTTGGTCGATATTCGACCCCAGGATTTTTTTGGAGGGCAGGTCTCATTACAGAACTGCAGCTCAGGTGCATATTTAGTGGCCATTAGCACTGGGTTTAAAGCTGCTGTTGTAGGAAACGGCCAAAAGGAGGCAGCATTTCTCCAGTCCCAAATCTGGTTACTAGGGCAGCACAGCCTTTCTGGAAGTCGTGCTCCCAGGTTGTAAATTAGAATGGAATGTGCCAGGACAAACCCCCGTAAGTTTATATCCCATTATTTCTTGTTCGTCTTTTAATTTTTTTAAATCGGGGTAATGATTAGAATATTGTTTATCCTAGGTGTATACAATCTGGTTCATTTGTACATTACATATGTATGTATGTATGTGTATATATGTATATATATATAATATATATTCATGTACAGATACTCTTCCCATGTAAATTATTGCAGAGTGTTCCATTGACCTCCCTTGCTATATGGTCGGTCTTTTTGATATGTGTATTTAATAGGTATTTGTACACGTATGGTAACCCTAATCTTAATTTTCCATTTCCCCCACCTATCCTTTTAGATAAGAAAAGTTTGTTTTCTAAGTCTGTGAGTTTCTTTCCTGTGAAAATACCATCATTTGTGTCAGTTGTTAGATAACGCCTATAAGTGATATCATAGTATATCTTTTGCTTTCCGACTTACCTCACGTTCTGTCATTATCTCTAGGTTCATCTATGGTGCCTCAAAGAGCAGTGTTTCACTGTTTTCCATGGCTAATAATCCATTGTGTACATGGAGCACTTCTTCTTTATCCATTCATCCATTGATGGACATTTTGGTTGCTTCCGTGTCTTGGCTATTGTGAAAACTCCTGCAGTGAAGCTGTTGCAGCCTGTGCCTCCTCGACTCTGGTCTTCTGAGGTGAGAGGCTCAGCACTGGGCCTGCTGAGTGGAATGCTGGCTCAAATTCTACTTTTAAACGCAGCTCTTTTCTGTTCTCATTATTGGCTCTTACCACATTACATCTCACCAGCAGCTAGAGGGTACACGGTTCTCTAAAACCCCATCAGCATTTATTGTTTGTAGACTTTTGGCTGATGGTACTTGACTTGCGTGAGTTGAAACCTTTTTGTAGGCTAGATTTGCATGAGTCTAATAATTCCTGATGTTTAGCTTTTACCCTTTTTCCTTTTTTTTAAAATAGTGAGTAAAACTTAGCTCTTCATACTATCTCCTTGAAAAATTTGCCAGTTTTGAATTTTTTGGCCATTCCATACCTCTGCACAGTTCTTGAGGGCAGTTGTCCTTTACAGTCCTGCGTCCTTGTGAATGTTAAGTGACCATTAGCTGTGGTTTTAAAGCCGCTCTTGCGGGAAACGGCCACAAGGCGGCAGCATTTCTACATTTCCATCTCTGGCATTTTGGGCAACAGAGCTTTCCTGGAAATCGTGTTTGTAGGCTGAAAATTAGAGTGGAGTGTGCCAGGGAAAACCCCCAAGAGCTTATATCTGCTTACTTCTAGTTTGCTTTTTAAATATAATTTTTATTATTTATCAGAGCAAATTTGCGAAAAATGTGTGTGTTCTAGGTGTACAGAATCTGGCTCATTATACCTATGTATCGATCTATTCACCTTTGGATCCTTTCCCGTGTAGGTTATTACAGAGTGTTGAGTAGACCTCTCTTGGTATTCCATAGCTATTTTGTGATTATATATTTCATATATATTAGTACATGTCTGTTAACCCCCATATCCTAATTCATACATTCCTTACACCTTTCCATTTGGTTAAACATAATTTGGTTTTCTGAATCTGTGAGTGTCCTTCTCTTGGAAATTATTTCATGGGTATCACTTTTTATGTAACACCTATAAGTGATGTAAGAGGATATTTTTCTTTTGGTTTCTTTCTTACTTCAAGTTGGGTGACTATCTCTAGATCCTTCTATGGTGGTGTCAATGGCACTGTTCCATGCTTTTCCATGGCTAGTATTCCATTGTGTACATGGACGACTTCTTCTTGGTGCCTATTTCTGTTGCTGGACATTTTGGTTTCTTCCAGGTCTTGGCTCTGGTACATGTTGCTGCAGTGCAGGTTTGCCAGTCTGTGCCTTTTTGATTCAGGTCTACTCAGGTGATAGGCCCATCAATTGCCCTACCAGATCACATGGTAGCTCAATTTTTACCTTTAAACAAACCTCCATTCTCTTCTCAGTACTGGCTGTTACCAGGTTACATCCCACCAGCAGCTAGAGGGTACACAGTTCTCTAAAACCCCTTCAGCATTTATACTATGTAGCCTCTTTCTGCTGATGATCATTCTGACGACTGTGAGGTGAAAGTTTTTGTAGACTGGATTTGCATGGTTTTATTAATTCCTGATGTTAAGCATTTTCCCATGCCCTTTCTTTCATAACAGAAAAAAGAAAGAAAGAGAATACAAAATGTGCGTAAAATCTGGGTCTTGAAATTGTCGTTTTGATATATGCACATCTTTGAGATTTTTGCTCGATTTACGACCCAAGGATTTGTTTTGAGGGCAGGTGTCATTTACAGGCCTGCAATTATTTTGACTATCAAGTAACCATTAGTGCTGGGTTTAGAGCTGCTGTTGTGTGAAACGGCCACAAGGTGGCAGCAGTTCTCCTTTACCTATTCTGGTTACTAGAGCAACAGTGCCTCAAGGGAAGTCATGTTCTAGGTTCTCAATGAGAATGGAATGTGCCGGGAAAAAACCCCTTAAGTTTATATCTGACTATTTCTTGTTCGTGTTTTAAATGTAATTTTCATTTTTTATCACAGCAAGGGTGATTACAATTTTTTGCTTGTTCTAGGTGTGCAAGATGTTGTTGTTTTACATATATACATATATCTATTGTTCTTTGGATCCTTTTCCCATTGTAGGTTATGACACAATGTTGAGTAGTCTTCTCGTGGTATTCCGTGGGTCTATGGTGATTTTATACTTCACCTGTGTTTGTATATCTCTGTTTAACCCGGCATCCTAATGTATCCAATCCTCACACCTTTCCATTGGTGAACCATAAGTTTGTTTAATGAATCTATGATTGCCTTTCTTTGTGGAAATATCTTCACTGGTATCAATTTTTAGGTAACACCTATAAGTGATATCATAGGATATGTGTCTTTCGCTTTCTGACTTACTACAAGTTGCGTGATTACTTCTGGACTCATCTACTGTGCTGCAAATGGCATTGTGTCATTTTTTCCTTGGCTAATATTCCATCTGTACGTGTACCATTTCTTTGCCCACTCATCTGTTGGTGGACTTATTGTTTGCTTCCATGTCTTGGCTACTGTAGTACTGCTGCAATGCACATTTGCCTGCCTGTGTCTTTCCAATTCTGTCGGTTATACGTGCAGGAATGGGCCTGCTGGATCGTATGGCAGACAAACGTTTACCTTGTAAAGGCACCTCCATTCTGTTCTCATTAGTGGCTTTTACCAGGTTACGTCCCACTTAAAGATGAGGGTATGCACTTTTCCACAACCCATTCAGCATTTATTGTTTGTAGTTTTCCTGCTTATGTTTATTCTGACTGGTGTGGGCTGATACCTCTTTGTGGTTGGATTTGCATGCATCTCATAATCCCTTGAAATTGAGCTTTCAGGCATGTCCTGTTTTTCTTCAAACTGTGAGTACAGCTTACCTCTTCAAATGGTTTTCTTGAAGTATTTGCCTGATTTGGAAATATTTTGCCCATTACCTCCCTGAAGACATTTTGAGGGCAGGTTTCATTTACAGCCCTCCAGTACTTGTGCATAGGAAGTGATCATAAGCACAGGTTTTAAAGCTGCTGTGGCAGGTAACGGCCATTGGGTGGCAGCATTTCTGCTTTCCCCACTCTGGTAACAAGGGAAACAGACCTTTCTGCCAGTGGTGTTCCTCGGTTATACATTAGAGTGGAACGTGCCCGGATAACTCCACAAATGTTGATTTTTCCTTACTTATGTTTGGTTTCCAAATTGAATTTATTTCTTTTTATTGGAGTAATATTCCATTGTGTACATTGACCACTACGTCTTTGTGCATTCCTCGTTTGGCGGACATTTTTGTTGCTTCCAAGTGTTGGCTGCGGTAAATATTCCTGGAGTGCAAGATTGCTAGCATGTGTCTTTTTGATTCACAACCTCTCAGGCGATAGGCAGAGCAGTGGGTATGCTTGATTGAATGGTAGCTGAAGATCTACCTTTCCAAGGCACCTCGTTTTTGTTTTCATTACTGGCTCTTACCAGGTCCCACTTTGAAGCGAGGGTACACGTTGCTCCACAACCCCTTCAGCATTTATTCTTTGCAGAAGTTTTGCTGGTGGCCATTCTGACTAGTGTGAGCTGATAGGTTTTTGTAATTTGGGTTTGCATGTCTTCAAAAATACCAAAAAATTCATCATTTTACACGCCGTTTTCTTTTCTGTTAAAAATAGAATGTGAGTACAATATATCCCTTGTAATTGTCTTCTTGGAAGGTTGCCCTCTTTTGAATTTTTGGTCGATATTCGACCCCAGGATTTTTTTGGAGGGCAGGTCTCATTACAGAACTGCAGCTCTGGTGCATATTTAGTGGCCATTAGCACTGGGTTTAAAGCTGCTGTTGTAGGAAACGGCCAAAAGGAGGCAGCATTTCTCCAGTCCCAAATCTGGTTACTAGGGCAGCACAGCCTTTCTGGAAGTCGTGCTCCCAGGTTGTAAATTAGAATGGAATGTGCCAGGAAAACCCCCCGTAAGTTTATATCCCATTATTTCTTGTTCGTCTTTTAATTTTTTTAAATCGGGGTAATGATTAGAATATTGTTTATCCTAGGTGTATACAATCTGGTTCATTTGTACATTACATATGTATGTATGTGTTTGTATATATATATAACATATATTCATGTACAGATACTCTTCCCATGTAAATTATTGCAGAGTGTTCCATTGACCTCCCTTGCTATATGGTCGGTCTTTTTGATATATGTATTTAATAGGTATTTGTACACGTATGGTAACCCTAATCTTAATTTTCCATTTCCCCCACCTATCCTTTTAGATAAGAAAAGTTTGTTTTCTAAGTCTGTGAGTTTCTTTCCTGTGAAAATACCATCATTTGTGTCAGTTGTTAGATAACGCCTATAAGTGATATCATAGTATATTTTTGCTTTCCGACTTACCTCACGTTCTGTCATTATCTCTAGGTTCATCTATGGTGCCTCAAAGAGCAGTGTTTCACTGTTTTCCATGGCTAATAATCCATTGTGTACATGGAGCACTTCTTCTTTATCCATTCATCCATTGATGGACATTTTGGTTGCTTCCGTGTCTTGGCTATTGTGAAAACTCCTGCAGTGAAGCTGTTGCAGCCTGTGCCTCCTCGACTCTGGTCTTCTGAGGTGAGAGGCTCAGCACTGGGCCTGCTGAGTGGAATGCTGGCTCAAATTCTACTTTTAAACGCAGCTCTTTTCTGTTCTCATTATTGGCTCTTACCACATTACATCTCACCAGCAGCTAGAGGGTACACGGTTCTCTAAAACCCCATCAGCATTTATTGTTTGTAGACTTTTGGCTGATGGTACTTGACTTGCGTGAGTTGAAACCTTTTTGTAGGCTAGATTTGCATGAGTCTAATAATTCCTGATGTTTAGCTTTTACCCTTTTTCCTTTTTTTTAAAATAGTGAGTAAAACTTAGCTCTTCATACTATCTCCTTGAAAAATTTGCCAGTTTTGAATTTTTTTGGCCATTCCATACCTCTGCACAGTTCTTGAGGGCAGTTGTCCTTTACAGTCCTGCGTCCTTGTGAATGTTAAGTGACCATTAGCTGTGGTTTTAAAGCCGCTCTTGCGGGAAACGGCCACAAGGCGGCAGCATTTCTACATTTCCATCTCTGGCATTTTGGGCAACAGAGCTTTCCTGGAAATCGTGTTTGTAGGCTGAAAATTAGAGTGGAGTGTGCCAGGGAAAACCCCCAAGAGCTTATATCTGCTTACTTCTAGTTTGCTTTTTAAATATAATTTTTATTATTTATCAGAGCAAATTTGCGAAAAATGTGTGTGTTCTAGGTGTACAGAATCTGGCTCATTATACCTATGTATCGATCTATTCACCTTTGGATCCTTTCCCGTGTAGGTTATTACAGAGTGTTGAGTAGACCTCTCTTGGTATTCCATAGCTATTTTGTGATTATATATTTCATATATATTAGTACATGTCTGTTAACCCCCATATCCTAATTCATACATTCCTTACACCTTTCCATTTGGTTAAACATAATTTGGTTTTCTGAATCTGTGAGTGTCCTTCTCTTGGAAATTATTTCATGGGTATCACTTTTTATGTAACACCTATAAGTGATGTAAGAGGATATTTTTCTTTTGGTTTCTTTCTTACTTCAAGTTGGGTGACTATCTCTAGATCCTTCTATGGTGGTGTCAATGGCACTGTTCCATGCTTTTCCATGGCTAGTATTCCATTGTGTACATGGACGACTTCTTCTTGGTGCCTATTTCTGTTGCTGGACATTTTGGTTTCTTCCAGGTCTTGGCTCTGGTACATGTTGCTGCAGTGCAGGTTTGCCAGTCTGTGCCTTTTTGATTCAGGTCTACTCAGGTGATAGGCCCATCAATTGCCCTACCAGATCACATGGTAGCTCAATTTTTACCTTTAAACAAACCTCCATTCTCTTCTCAGTACTGGCTGTTACCAGGTTACATCCCACCAGCAGCTAGAGGGTACACAGTTCTCTAAAACCCCTTCAGCATTTATACTATGTAGCCTCTTTCTGCTGATGATCATTCTGACGACTGTGAGGTGAAAGTTTTTGTAGACTGGATTTGCATGGTTTTATTAATTCCTGATGTTAAGCATTTTCCCATGCCCTTTCTTTCATAACAGAAAAAAGAAAGAAAGAGAATACAAAATGTGCGTAAAATCTGGGTCTTGAAATTGTCGTTTTGATATATGCACATCTTTGAGATTTTTGCTCGATTTACGACCCAAGGATTTGTTTTGAGGGCAGGTGTCATTTACAGGCCTGCAATTATTTTGACTATCAAGTAACCATTAGTGCTGGGTTTAGAGCTGCTGTTGTGTGAAACGGCCACAAGGTGGCAGCAGTTCTCCTTTACCTATTCTGGTTACTAGAGCAACAGTGCCTCAAGGGAAGTCATGTTCTAGGTTCTCAATGAGAATGGAATGTGCCGGGAAAAAACCCCTTAAGTTTATATCTGACTACTTCTTGTTCGTGTTTTAAATGTAATTTTCATTTTTTATCACAGCAAGGGTGATTACAATTTTTTGCTTGTTCTAGGTGTGCAAGATGTTGTTGTTTTACATATATACATATATCTATTGTTCTTTGGATCCTTTTCCCATTGTAGGTTATGACACAATGTTGAGTAGTCTTCTCGTGGTATTCCGTGGGTCTATGGTGATTTTATACTTCACCTGTGTTTGTATATCTCTGTTTAACCCGGCATCCTAATGTATCCAATCCTCACACCTTTCCATTGGTGAACCATAAGTTTGTTTAATGAATCTATGATTGCCTTTCTTTGTGGAAATATCTTCACTGGTATCAATTTTTAGGTAACACCTATAAGTGATATCATAGGATATGTGTCTTTCGCTTTCTGACTTACTACAAGTTGCGTGATTACTTCTGGACTCATCTACTGTGCTGCAAATGGCATTGTGTCATTTTTTCCTTGGCTAATATTCCATCTGTACGTGTACCATTTCTTTGCCCACTCATCTGTTGGTGGACTTATTGTTTGCTTCCATGTCTTGGCTACTGTAGTACTGCTGCAATGCACATTTGCCTGCCTGTGTCTTTCCAATTCTGTCGGTTATACGTGCAGGAATGGGCCTGCTGGATCGTATGGCAGACAAACGTTTACCTTGTAAAGGCACCTCCATTCTGTTCTCATTAGTGGCTTTTACCAGGTTACGTCCCACTTAAAGATGAGGGTATGCACTTTTCCACAACCCATTCAGCATTTATTGTTTGTAGTTTTCCTGCTTATGTTTATTCTGACTGGTGTGGGCTGATACCTCTTTGTGGTTGGATTTGCATGCATCTCATAATCCCTTGAAATTGAGCTTTCAGGCATGTCCTGTTTTTCTTCAAACTGTGAGTACAGCTTACCTCTTCAAATGGTTTTCTTGAAGTATTTGCCTGATTTGGAAATATTTTGCCCATTACCTCCCTGAAGACATTTTGAGGGCAGGTTTCATTTACAGCCCTCCAGTACTTGTGCATAGGAAGTGATCATAAGCACAGGTTTTAAAGCTGCTGTGGCAGGTAACGGCCATTGGGTGGCAGCATTTCTGCTTTCCCCACTCTGGTAACAAGGGAAACAGACCTTTCTGCCAGTGGTGTTCCTCGGTTATACATTAGAGTGGAACGTGCCCGGATAACTCCACAAATGTTGATTTTTCCTTACTTATGTTTGGTTTCCAAATTGAATTTATTTCTTTTTATTGGAGTAATATTCCATTGTGTACATTGACCACTACGTCTTTGTGCATTCCTCGTTTGGCGGACATTTTTGTTGCTTCCAAGTGTTGGCTGCGGTAAATATTCCTGGAGTGCAAGATTGCTAGCATGTGTCTTTTTGATTCACAACCTCTCAGGCGATAGGCAGAGCAGTGGGTATGCTTGATTGAATGGTAGCTGAAGATCTACCTTTCCAAGGCACCTCGTTTTTGTTTTCATTACTGGCTCTTACCAGGTCCCACTTTGAAGCGAGGGTACACGTTGCTCCACAACCCCTTCAGCATTTATTCTTTGCAGAAGTTTTGCTGGTGGCCATTCTGACTAGTGTGAGCTGATAGGTTTTTGTAATTTGGGTTTGCATGTCTTCAAAAATACCAAAAAATTCATCATTTTACACGCCGTTTTCTTTTCTGTTAAAAATAGAATGTGAGTACAATATATCCCTTGAAATTGTCTTCTTGGAAGGTTGCCCTCTTTTGAATTTTTGGTCGATATTCGACCCCAGGATTTTTTTGGAGGGCAGGTCTCATTACAGAACTGCAGCTCTGGTGCATATTTAGTGGCCATTAGCACTGGGTTTAAAGCTGCTGTTGTAGGAAACGGCCAAAAGGAGGCAGCATTTCTCCAGTCCCAAATCTGGTTACTAGGGCAGCACAGCCTTTCTGGAAGTCGTGCTCCCAGGTTGTAAATTAGAATGGAATGTGCCAGGAAAACCCCCCGTAAGTTTATATCCCATTATTTCTTGTTCGTCTTTTAATTTTTTTAAATCGGGGTAATGATTAGAATATTGTTTATCCTAGGTGTATACAATCTGGTTCATTTGTACATTACATATGTATGTATGTGTTTGTATATATATATAATATATATTCATGTACAGATACTCTTCCCATGTAAATTATTGCAGAGTGTTCCATTGACCTCCCTTGCTATATGGTCGGTCTTTTTGATATATGTATTTAATAGGTATTTGTACACGTATGGTAACCCTAATCTTAATTTTCCATTTCCCCCACCTATCCTTTTAGATAAGAAAAGTTTGTTTTCTAAGTCTGTGAGTTTCTTTCCTGTGAAAATACCATCATTTGTGTCAGTTGTTAGATAACGCCTATAAGTGATATCATAGTATATTTTTGCTTTCCGACTTACCTCACGTTCTGTCATTATCTCTAGGTTCATCTATGGTGCCTCAAAGAGCAGTGTTTCACTGTTTTCCATGGCTAATAATCCATTGTGTACATGGAGCACTTCTTCTTTATCCATTCATCCATTGATGGACATTTTGGTTGCTTCCGTGTCTTGGCTATTGTGAAAACTCCTGCAGTGAAGCTGTTGCAGCCTGTGCCTCCTCGACTCTGGTCTTCTGAGGTGAGAGGCTCAGCACTGGGCCTGCTGAGTGGAATGCTGGCTCAAATTCTACTTTTAAACGCAGCTCTTTTCTGTTCTCATTATTGGCTCTTACCACATTACATCTCACCAGCAGCTAGAGGGTACACGGTTCTCTAAAACCCCATCAGCATTTATTGTTTGTAGACTTTTGGCTGATGGTACTTGACTTGCGTGAGTTGAAACCTTTTTGTAGGCTAGATTTGCATGAGTCTAATAATTCCTGATGTTTAGCTTTTACCCTTTTTCCTTTTTTTTAAAATAGTGAGTAAAACTTAGCTCTTCATACTATCTCCTTGAAAAATTTGCCAGTTTTGAATTTTTTTGGCCATTCCATACCTCTGCACAGTTCTTGAGGGCAGTTGTCCTTTACAGTCCTGCGTCCTTGTGAATGTTAAGTGACCATTAGCTGTGGTTTTAAAGCCGCTCTTGCGGGAAACGGCCACAAGGCGGCAGCATTTCTACATTTCCATCTCTGGCATTTTGGGCAACAGAGCTTTCCTGGAAATCGTGTTTGTAGGCTGAAAATTAGAGTGGAGTGTGCCAGGGAAAACCCCCAAGAGCTTATATCTGCTTACTTCTAGTTTGCTTTTTAAATATAATTTTTATTATTTATCAGAGCAAATTTGCGAAAAATGTGTGTGTTCTAGGTGTACAGAATCTGGCTCATTATACCTATGTATCGATCTATTCACCTTTGGATCCTTTCCCGTGTAGGTTATTACAGAGTGTTGAGTAGACCTCTCTTGGTATTCCATAGCTATTTTGTGATTATATATTTCATATATATTAGTACATGTCTGTTAACCCCCATATCCTAATTCATACATTCCTTACACCTTTCCATTTGGTTAAACATAATTTGGTTTTCTGAATCTGTGAGTGTCCTTCTCTTGGAAATTATTTCATGGGTATCACTTTTTATGTAACACCTATAAGTGATGTAAGAGGATATTTTTCTTTTGGTTTCTTTCTTACTTCAAGTTGGGTGACTATCTCTAGATCCTTCTATGGTGGTGTCAATGGCACTGTTCCATGCTTTTCCATGGCTAGTATTCCATTGTGTACATGGACGACTTCTTCTTGGTGCCTATTTCTGTTGCTGGACAATGTTTTGAAGAAACATTGGTTTCTTCCAGGTCTTGGCTCTGGTACATGTTGCTGCAGTGCAGGTTTGCCAGTCTGTGCCTTTTTGATTCAGGTCTACTCAGGTGATAGGCCCATCAATTGCCCTACCAGATCACATGGTAGCTCAATTTTTACCTTTAAACAAACCTCCATTCTCTTCTCAGTACTGGCTGTTACCAGGTTACATCCCACCAGCAGCTAGAGGGTACACAGTTCTCTAAAACCCCTTCAGCATTTATACTATGTAGCCTCTTTCTGCTGATGATCATTCTGACGACTGTGAGGTGAAAGTTTTTGTAGACTGGATTTGCATGGTTTTATTAATTCCTGATGTTAAGCATTTTCCCATGCCCTTTCTTTCATAACAGAAAAAAGAAAGAAAGAGAATACAAAATGTGCGTAAAATCTGGGTCTTGAAATTGTCGTTTTGATATATGCACATCTTTGAGATTTTTGCTCGATTTACGACCCAAGGATTTGTTTTGAGGGCAGGTGTCATTTACAGGCCTGCAATTATTTTGACTATCAAGTAACCATTAGTGCTGGGTTTAGAGCTGCTGTTGTGTGAAACGGCCACAAGGTGGCAGCAGTTCTCCTTTACCTATTCTGGTTACTAGAGCAACAGTGCCTCAAGGGAAGTCATGTTCTAGGTTCTCAATTAGAATGGAATGTGCCGGGAAAAAACCCCTTAAGTTTATATCTGACTATTTCTTGTTCGTGTTTTAAATGTAATTTTCATTTTTTATCACAGCAAGGGTGATTACAATTTTTTGCTTGTTCTAGGTGTGCAAGATGTTGTTGTTTTACATATATACATATATCTATTGTTCTTTGGATCCTTTTCCCATTGTAGGTTATGACACAATGTTGAGTAGTCTTCTCGTGGTATTCCGTGGGTCTATGGTGATTTTATACTTCACCTGTGTTTGTATATCTCTGTTTAACCCGGCATCCTAATGTATCCAATCCTCACACCTTTCCATTGGTGAACCATAAGTTTGTTTAATGAATCTATGATTGCCTTTCTTTGTGGAAATATCTTCACTGGTATCAATTTTTAGGTAACACCTATAAGTGATATCATAGGATATGTGTCTTTCGCTTTCTGACTTACTACAAGTTGCGTGATTACTTCTGGACTCATCTACTGTGCTGCAAATGGCATTGTGTCATTTTTTCCTTGGCTAATATTCCATCTGTACGTGTACCATTTCTTTGCCCACTCATCTGTTGGTGGACTTATTGTTTGCTTCCATGTCTTGGCTACTGTAGTACTGCTGCAATGCACATTTGCCTGCCTGTGTCTTTCCAATTCTGTCGGTTATACGTGCAGGAATGGGCCTGCTGGATCGTATGGCAGACAAACGTTTACCTTGTAAAGGCACCTCCATTCTGTTCTCATTAGTGGCTTTTACCAGGTTACGTCCCACTTAAAGATGAGGGTATGCACTTTTCCACAACCCATTCAGCATTTATTGTTTGTAGTTTTCCTGCTTATGTTTATTCTGACTGGTGTGGGCTGATACCTCTTTGTGGTTGGATTTGCATGCATCTCATAATCCCTTGAAATTGAGCTTTCAGGCATGTCCTGTTTTTCTTCAAACTGTGAGTACAGCTTACCTCTTCAAATGGTTTTCTTGAAGTATTTGCCTGATTTGGAAATATTTTGCCCATTACCTCCCTGAAGACATTTTGAGGGCAGGTTTCATTTACAGCCCTCCAGTACTTGTGCATAGGAAGTGATCATAAGCACAGGTTTTAAAGCTGCTGTGGCAGGTAACGGCCATTGGGTGGCAGCATTTCTGCTTTCCCCACTCTGGTAACAAGGGAAACAGACCTTTCTGCCAGTGGTGTTCCTCGGTTATACATTAGAGTGGAACGTGCCCGGATAACTCCACAAATGTTGATTTTTCCTTACTTATGTTTGGTTTCCAAATTGAATTTATTTCTTTTTATTGGAGTAATATTCCATTGTGTACATTGACCACTACGTCTTTGTGCATTCCTCGTTTGGCGGACATTTTTGTTGCTTCCAAGTGTTGGCTGCGGTAAATATTCCTGGAGTGCAAGATTGCTAGCATGTGTCTTTTTGATTCACAACCTCTCAGGCGATAGGCAGAGCAGTGGGTATGCTTGATTGAATGGTAGCTGAAGATCTACCTTTCCAAGGCACCTCGTTTTTGTTTTCATTACTGGCTCTTACCAGGTCCCACTTTGAAGCGAGGGTACACGTTGCTCCACAACCCCTTCAGCATTTATTCTTTGCAGAAGTTTTGCTGGTGGCCATTCTGACTAGTGTGAGCTGATAGGTTTTTGTAATTTGGGTTTGCATGTCTTCAAAAATACCAAAAAATTCATCATTTTACACGCCGTTTTCTTTTCTGTTAAAAATAGAATGTGAGTACAATATATCCCTTGAAATTGTCTTCTTGGAAGGTTGCCCTCTTTTGAATTTTTGGTCGATATTCGACCCCAGGATTTTTTTGGAGGGCAGGTCTCATTACAGAACTGCAGCTCTGGTGCATATTTAGTGGCCATTAGCACTGGGTTTAAAGCTGCTGTTGTAGGAAACGGCCAAAAGGAGGCAGCATTTCTCCAGTCCCAAATCTGGTTACTAGGGCAGCACAGCCTTTCTGGAAGTCGTGCTCCCAGGTTGTAAATTAGAATGGAATGTGCCAGGAAAACCCCCCGTAAGTTTATATCCCATTATTTCTTGTTCGTCTTTTAATTTTTTTAAATCGGGGTAATGATTAGAATATTGTTTATCCTAGGTGTATACAATCTGGTTCATTTGTACATTACATATGTATGTATGTGTTTGTATATATATATAATATATATTCATGTACAGATACTCTTCCCATGTAAATTATTGCAGAGTGTTCCATTGACCTCCCTTGCTATATGGTCGGTCTTTTTGATATATGTATTTAATAGGTATTTGTACACGTATGGTAACCCTAATCTTAATTTTCCATTTCCCCCACCTATCCTTTTAGATAAGAAAAGTTTGTTTTCTAAGTCTGTGAGTTTCTTTCCTGTGAAAATACCATCATTTGTGTCAGTTGTTAGATAACGCCTATAAGTGATATCATAGTATATTTTTGCTTTCCGACTTACCTCACGTTCTGTCATTATCTCTAGGTTCATCTATGGTGCCTCAAAGAGCAGTGTTTCACTGTTTTCCATGGCTAATAATCCATTGTGTACATGGAGCACTTCTTCTTTATCCATTCATCCATTGATGGACATTTTGGTTGCTTCCGTGTCTTGGCTATTGTGAAAACTCCTGCAGTGAAGCTGTTGCAGCCTGTGCCTCCTCGACTCTGGTCTTCTGAGGTGAGAGGCTCAGCACTGGGCCTGCTGAGTGGAATGCTGGCTCAAATTCTACTTTTAAATGCAGCTCTTTTCTGTTCTCATTATTGGCTCTTACCACATTACATCTCACCAGCAGCTAGAGGGTACACGGTTCTCTAAAACCCCATCAGCATTTATTGTTTGTAGACTTTTGGCTGATGGTACTTGACTTGCGTGAGTTGAAACCTTTTTGTAGGCTAGATTTGCATGAGTCTAATAATTCCTGATGTTTAGCTTTTACCCTTTTTCCTTTTTTTTAAAATAGTGAGTAAAACTTAGCTCTTCCTACTATCTCCTTGAAAAATTTGCCAGTTTTGAATTTTTTTGGCCATTCCATACCTCTGCACAGTTCTTGAGGGCAGTTGTCCTTTACAGTCCTGCGTCCTTGTGAATGTTAAGTGACCATTAGCTGTGGTTTTAAAGCTGCTCTTGCAGGAAACGGCCACAAGGCGGCAGCATTTCTACATTTCCATCTCTGGCATTTTGGGCAACAGAGCTTTCCTGGAAATCGTGTTTGTAGGCTGAAAATTAGAGTGGAATGTGCCAGGGAAAACCCCCAAGAGCTTATATCTGCTTACTTCTAGTTTGCTTTTTAAATATAATTTTTATTATTTATCAGAGCAAATTTGCGAAAAATGTGTGTGTTCTAGGTGTACAGAATCTGGCTCATTATACCTATGTATCGATCTATTCACCTTTGGATCCTTTCCCGTGTAGGTTATTACAGAGTGTTGAGTAGACCTCTCTTGGTATTCCATAGCTATTTTGTGATTATATATTTCATATATATTAGTACATGTCTGTTAACCCCCATATCCTAATTCATACATTCCTTACACCTTTCCATTTGGTTAAACATAATTTGGTTTTCTGAATCTGTGAGTGTCCTTCTCTTGGAAATTATTTCATGGGTATCACTTTTTATGTAACACCTATAAGTGATGTAAGAGGATATTTTTCTTTTGGTTTCTTTCTTACTTCAAGTTGGGTGACTATCTCTAGATCCTTCTATGGTGGTGTCAATGGCACTGTTCCATGCTTTTCCATGGCTAGTATTCCATTGTGTACATGGACGACTTCTTCTTGGTGCCTATTTCTGTTGCTGGACATTTTGGTTTCTTCCAGGTCTTGGCTCTGGTACATGTTGCTGCAGTGCAGGTTTGCCAGTCTGTGCCTTTTTGATTCAGGTCTACTCAGGTGATAGGCCCATCAATTGCCCTACCAGATCACATGGTAGCTCAATTTTTACCTTTAAACAAACCTCCATTCTCTTCTCAGTACTGGCTGTTACCAGGTTACATCCCACCAGCAGCTAGAGGGTACACAGTTCTCTAAAACCCCTTCAGCATTTATACTATGTAGCCTCTTTCTGCTGATGATCATTCTGACGACTGTGAGGTGAAAGTTTTTGTAGACTGGATTTGCATGGTTTTATTAATTCCTGATGTTAAGCATTTTCCCATGCCCTTTCTTTCATAACAGAAAAAAGAAAGAAAGAGAATACAAAATGTGCGTAAAATCTGGGTCTTGAAATTGTCGTTTTGATATATGCACATCTTTGAGATTTTTGCTCGATTTACGACCCAAGGATTTGTTTTGAGGGCAGGTGTCATTTACAGGCCTGCAATTATTTTGACTATCAAGTAACCATTAGTGCTGGGTTTAGAGCTGCTGTTGTGTGAAACGGCCACAAGGTGGCAGCAGTTCTCCTTTACCTATTCTGGTTACTAGAGCAACAGTGCCTCAAGGGAAGTCATGTTCTAGGTTCTCAATTAGAATGGAATGTGCCGGGAAAAAACCCCTTAAGTTTATATCTGACTATTTCTTGTTCGTGTTTTAAATGTAATTTTCATTTTTTATCACAGCAAGGGTGATTACAATTTTTTGCTTGTTCTAGGTGTGCAAGATGTTGTTGTTTTACATATATACATATATCTATTGTTCTTTGGATCCTTTTCCCATTGTAGGTTATGACACAATGTTGAGTAGTCTTCTCGTGGTATTCCGTGGGTCTATGGTGATTTTATACTTCACCTGTGTTTGTATATCTCTGTTTAACCCGGCATCCTAATGTATCCAATCCTCACACCTTTCCATTGGTGAACCATAAGTTTGTTTAATGAATCTATGATTGCCTTTCTTTGTGGAAATATCTTCACTGGTATCAATTTTTAGGTAACACCTATAAGTGATATCATAGGATATGTGTCTTTCGCTTTCTGACTTACTACAAGTTGCGTGATTACTTCTGGACTCATCTACTGTGCTGCAAATGGCATTGTGTCATTTTTTCCTTGGCTAATATTCCATCTGTACGTGTACCATTTCTTTGTCCACTCATCTGTTGGTGGACTTATTGTTTGCTTCCATGTCTTGGCTACTGTAGTACTGCTGCAATGCACATTTGCCTGCCTGTGTCTTTCCAATTCTGTCGGTTATACGTGCAGGAATGGGCCTGCTGGATCGTATGGCAGACAAACGTTTACCTTGTAAAGGCACCTCCATTCTGTTCTCATTAGTGGCTTTTACCAGGTTACGTCCCACTTAAAGATGAGGGTATGCACTTTTCCACAACCCATTCAGCATTTATTGTTTGTAGTTTTCCTGCTTATGTTTATTCTGACTGGTGTGAGCTGATACCTCTTTGTGGTTGGATTTGCATGCATCTCATAATCCCTTGAAATTGAGCTTTCAGGCATGTCCTGTTTTTCTTCAAACTGTGAGTACAGCTTACCTCTTCAAATGGTTTTCTTGAAGTATTTGCCTGATTTGGAAATATTTTGCCCATTACCTCCCTGGAGACATTTTGAGGGCAGGTTTCATTTACAGCCCTCCAGTACTTGTGCATAGGAAGTGATCATAAGCACAGGTTTTAAAGCTGCTGTGGCAGGTAACGGCCATTGGGTGGCAGCATTTCTGCTTTCCCCACTCTGGTAACAAGGGAAACAGACCTTTCTGCCAGTGGTGTTCCTCGGTTATACATTAGAGTGGAACGTGCCCGGATAACTCCACAAATGTTGATTTTTCCTTACTTATGTTTGGTTTCCAAATTGAATTTATTTCTTTTTATTGGAGTAATATTCCATTGTGTACATTGACCACTACGTCTTTGTGCATTCCTCGTTTGGCGGACATTTTTGTTGCTTCCAAGTGTTGGCTGCGGTAAATATTCCTGGAGTGCAAGATTGCTAGCATGTGTCTTTTTGATTCACAACCTCTCAGGCGATAGGCAGAGCAGTGGGTATGCTTGATTGAATGGTAGCTCAATATCTACCTTTCCAAGGCACCTCGTTTTTGTTTTCATTACTGGCTCTTACCAGGTCCCACTTTGAAGCGAGGGTACACATTGTTCCACAACCCCTTCAGCATTTATTCTTTGCAGAAGTTTTGCTGGTGGCCATTCTGACTAGTGTGAGCTGATAGGTTTTTGTAATTTGGGTTTGCATGTCTTCAAAAATACCAAAAAATTCATCATTTTACACGCCGTTTTCTTTTCTGTTAAAAATAGAATGTGAGTACAATATATCCCTTGAAATTGTCTTCTTGGAAGGTTGCCCTCTTTTGAATTTTTGGTCGATATTCGACCCCAGGATTTTTTTGGAGGGCAGGTCTCATTACAGAACTGCAGCTCAGGTGCATATTTAGTGGCCATTAGCACTGGGTTTAAAGCTGCTGTTGTAGGAAACGGCCAAAAGGAGGCAGCATTTCTCCAGTCCCAAATCTGGTTACTAGGGCAGCACAGCCTTTCTGGAAGTCGTGCTCCCAGGTTGTAAATTAGAATGGAATGTGCCAGGAAAACCCCCCGTAAGTTTATATCCCATTATTTCTTGTTCGTCTTTTAATTTTTTAAAATCGGGGTAATGATTAGAATATTGTTTATCCTAGGTGTATACAATCTGGTTCATTTGTACATTACATATGTATGTATGTATGTGTATATATGTATATATATATAATATATATTCATGTACAGATACTCTTCCCATGTAAATTATTGCAGAGTGTTCCATTGACCTCCCTTGCTATATGGTCGGTCTTTTTGATATGTGTATTTAATAGGTATTTGTACACGTATGGTAACCCTAATCTTAATTTTCCATTTCCCCCACCTATCCTTTTAGATAAGAAAAGTTTGTTTTCTAAGTCTGTGAGTTTCTTTCCTGTGAAAATACCATCATTTGTGTCAGTTGTTAGATAACGCCTATAAGTGATATCATAGTATATCTTTTGCTTTCCGACTTACCTCACGTTCTGTCATTATCTCTAGGTTCATCTATGGTGCCTCAAAGAGCAGTGTTTCACTGTTTTCCATGGCTAATAATCCATTGTGTACATGGAGCACTTCTTCTTTATCCATTCATCCATTGATGGACATTTTGGTTGCTTCCGTGTCTTGGCTATTGTGAAAACTCCTGCAGTGAAGCTGTTGCAGCCTGTGCCTCCTCGACTCTGGTCTTCTGAGGTGAGAGGCTCAGCACTGGGCCTGCTGAGTGGAATGCTGGCTCAAATTCTACTTTTAAACGCAGCTCTTTTCTGTTCTCATTATTGGCTCTTACCACATTACATCTCACCAGCAGCTAGAGGGTACACGGTTCTCTAAAACCCCATCAGCATTTATTGTTTGTAGACTTTTGGCTGATGGTACTTGACTTGCGTGAGTTGAAACCTTTTTGTAGGCTAGATTTGCATGAGTCTAATAATTCCTGATGTTTAGCTTTTACCCTTTTTCCTTTTTTTTAAAATAGTGAGTAAAACTTAGCTCTTCATACTATCTCCTTGAAAAATTTGCCAGTTTTGAATTTTTTTGGCCATTCCATACCTCTGCACAGTTCTTGAGGGCAGTTGTCCTTTACAGTCCTGCGTCCTTGTGAATGTTAAGTGACCATTAGCTGTGGTTTTAAAGCCGCTCTTGCGGGAAACGGCCACAAGGCGGCAGCATTTCTACATTTCCATCTCTGGCATTTTGGGCAACAGAGCTTTCCTGGAAATCGTGTTTGTAGGCTGAAAATTAGAGTGGAGTGTGCCAGGGAAAACCCCCAAGAGCTTATATCTGCTTACTTCTAGTTTGCTTTTTAAATATAATTTTTATTATTTATCAGAGCAAATTTGCGAAAAATGTGTGTGTTCTAGGTGTACAGAATCTGGCTCATTATACCTATGTATCGATCTATTCACCTTTGGATCCTTTCCCGTGTAGGTTATTACAGAGTGTTGAGTAGACCTCTCTTGGTATTCCATAGCTATTTTGTGATTATATATTTCATATATATTAGTACATGTCTGTTAACCCCCATATCCTAATTCATACATTCCTTACACCTTTCCATTTGGTTAAACATAATTTGGTTTTCTGAATCTGTGAGTGTCCTTCTCTTGGAAATTATTTCATGGGTATCACTTTTTATGTAACACCTATAAGTGATGTAAGAGGATATTTTTCTTTTGGTTTCTTTCTTACTTCAAGTTGGGTGACTATCTCTAGATCCTTCTATGGTGGTGTCAATGGCACTGTTCCATGCTTTTCCATGGCTAGTATTCCATTGTGTACATGGACGACTTCTTCTTGGTGCCTATTTCTGTTGCTGGACATTTTGGTTTCTTCCAGGTCTTGGCTCTGGTACATGTTGCTGCAGTGCAGGTTTGCCAGTCTGTGCCTTTTTGATTCAGGTCTACTCAGGTGATAGGCCCATCAATTGCCCTACCAGATCACATGGTAGCTCAATTTTTACCTTTAAACAAACCTCCATTCTCTTCTCAGTACTGGCTGTTACCAGGTTACATCCCACCAGCAGCTAGAGGGTACACAGTTCTCTAAAACCCCTTCAGCATTTATACTATGTAGCCTCTTTCTGCTGATGATCATTCTGACGACTGTGAGGTGAAAGTTTTTGTAGACTGGATTTGCATGGTTTTATTAATTCCTGATGTTAAGCATTTTCCCATGCCCTTTCTTTCATAACAGAAAAAAGAAAGAAAGAGAATACAAAATGTGCGTAAAATCTGGGTCTTGAAATTGTCGTTTTGATATATGCACATCTTTGAGATTTTTGCTCGATTTACGACCCAAGGATTTGTTTTGAGGGCAGGTGTCATTTACAGGCCTGCAATTATTTTGACTATCAAGTAACCATTAGTGCTGGGTTTAGAGCTGCTGTTGTGTGAAACGGCCACAAGGTGGCAGCAGTTCTCCTTTACCTATTCTGGTTACTAGAGCAACAGTGCCTCAAGGGAAGTCATGTTCTAGGTTCTCAATGAGAATGGAATGTGCCGGGAAAAAACCCCTTAAGTTTATATCTGACTACTTCTTGTTCGTGTTTTAAATGTAATTTTCATTTTTTATCACAGCAAGGGTGATTACAATTTTTTGCTTGTTCTAGGTGTGCAAGATGTTGTTGTTTTACATATATACATATATCTATTGTTCTTTGGATCCTTTTCCCATTGTAGGTTATGACACAATGTTGAGTAGTCTTCTCGTGGTATTCCGTGGGTCTATGGTGATTTTATACTTCACCTGTGTTTGTATATCTCTGTTTAACCCGGCATCCTAATGTATCCAATCCTCACACCTTTCCATTGGTGAACCATAAGTTTGTTTAATGAATCTATGATTGCCTTTCTTTGTGGAAATATCTTCACTGGTATCAATTTTTAGGTAACACCTATAAGTGATATCATAGGATATGTGTCTTTCGCTTTCTGACTTACTACAAGTTGCGTGATTACTTCTGGACTCATCTACTGTGCTGCAAATGGCATTGTGTCATTTTTTCCTTGGCTAATATTCCATCTGTACGTGTACCATTTCTTTGTCCACTCATCTGTTGGTGGACTTATTGTTTGCTTCCATGTCTTGGCTACTGTAGTACTGCTGCAATGCACATTTGCCTGCCTGTGTCTTTCCAATTCTGTCGGTTATACGTGCAGGAATGGGCCTGCTGGATCGTATGGCAGACAAACGTTTACCTTGTAAAGGCACCTCCATTCTGTTCTCATTAGTGGCTTTTACCAGGTTACGTCCCACTTAAAGATGAGGGTATGCACTTTTCCACAACCCATTCAGCATTTATTGTTTGTAGTTTTCCTGCTTATGTTTATTCTGACTGGTGTGGGCTGATACCTCTTTGTGGTTGGATTTGCATGCATCTCATAATCCCTTGAAATTGAGCTTTCAGGCATGTCCTGTTTTTCTTCAAACTGTGAGTACAGCTTACCTCTTCAAATGGTTTTCTTGAAGTATTTGCCTGATTTGGAAATATTTTGCCCATTACCTCCCTGAAGACATTTTGAGGGCAGGTTTCATTTACAGCCCTCCAGTACTTGTGCATAGGAAGTGATCATAAGCACAGGTTTTAAAGCTGCTGTGGCAGGTAACGGCCATTGGGTGGCAGCATTTCTGCTTTCCCCACTCTGGTAACAAGGGAAACAGACCTTTCTGCCAGTGGTGTTCCTCGGTTATACATTAGAGTGGAACGTGCCCGGATAACTCCACAAATGTTGATTTTTCCTTACTTATGTTTGGTTTCCAAATTGAATTTATTTCTTTTTATTGGAGTAATATTCCATTGTGTACATTGACCACTACGTCTTTGTGCATTCCTCGTTTGGCGGACATTTTTGTTGCTTCCAAGTGTTGGCTGCGGTAAATATTCCTGGAGTGCAAGATTGCTAGCATGTGTCTTTTTGATTCACAACCTCTCAGGCGATAGGCAGAGCAGTGGGTATGCTTGATTGAATGGTAGCTGAAGATCTACCTTTCCAAGGCACCTCGTTTTTGTTTTCATTACTGGCTCTTACCAGGTCCCACTTTGAAGCGAGGGTACACGTTGCTCCACAACCCCTTCAGCATTTATTCTTTGCAGAAGTTTTGCTGGTGGCCATTCTGACTAGTGTGAGCTGATAGGTTTTTGTAATTTGGGTTTGCATGTCTTCAAAAATACCAAAAAATTCATCATTTTACACGCCGTTTTCTTTTCTGTTAAAAATAGAATGTGAGTACAATATATCCCTTGAAATTGTCTTCTTGGAAGGTTGCCCTCTTTTGAATTTTTGGTCGATATTCGACCCCAGGATTTTTTTGGAGGGCAGGTCTCATTACAGAACTGCAGCTCTGGTGCATATTTAGTGGCCATTAGCACTGGGTTTAAAGCTGCTGTTGTAGGAAACGGCCAAAAGGAGGCAGCATTTCTCCAGTCCCAAATCTGGTTACTAGGGCAGCACAGCCTTTCTGGAAGTCGTGCTCCCAGGTTGTAAATTAGAATGGAATGTGCCAGGAAAACCCCCCGTAAGTTTATATCCCATTATTTCTTGTTCGTCTTTTAATTTTTTTAAATCGGGGTAATGATTAGAATATTGTTTATCCTAGGTGTATACAATCTGGTTCATTTGTACATTACATATGTATGTATGTGTTTGTATATATATATAATATATATTCATGTACAGATACTCTTCCCATGTAAATTATTGCAGAGTGTTCCATTGACCTCCCTTGCTATATGGTCGGTCTTTTTGATATATGTATTTAATAGGTATTTGTACACGTATGGTAACCCTAATCTTAATTTTCCATTTCCCCCACCTATCCTTTTAGATAAGAAAAGTTTGTTTTCTAAGTCTGTGAGTTTCTTTCCTGTGAAAATACCATCATTTGTGTCAGTTGTTAGATAACGCCTATAAGTGATATCATAGTATATTTTTGCTTTCCGACTTACCTCACGTTCTGTCATTATCTCTAGGTTCATCTATGGTGCCTCAAAGAGCAGTGTTTCACTGTTTTCCATGGCTAATAATCCATTGTGTACATGGAGCACTTCTTCTTTATCCATTCATCCATTGATGGACATTTTGATTGCTTCCGTGTCTTGGCTATTGTGAAAACTCCTGCAGTGAAGCTGTTGCAGCCTGTGCCTCCTCGACTCTGGTCTTCTGAGGTGAGAGGCTCAGCACTGGGCCTGCTGAGTGGAATGCTGGCTCAAATTCTACTTTTAAACGCAGCTCTTTTCTGTTCTCATTATTGGCTCTTACCACATTACATCTCACCAGCAGCTAGAGGGTACACGGTTCTCTAAAACCCCATCAGCATTTATTGTTTGTAGACTTTTGGCTGATGGTACTTGACTTGCGTGAGTTGAAACCTTTTTGTAGGCTAGATTTGCATGAGTCTAATAATTCCTGATGTTTAGCTTTTACCCTTTTTCCTTTTTTTTAAATAGTGAGTAAAACTTAGCTCTTCCTACTATCTCCTTGAAAAATTTGCCAGTTTTGAATTTTTTTGGCCATTCCATACCTCTGCACAGTTCTTGAGGGCAGTTGTCCTTTACAGTCCTGCGTCCTTGTGAATGTTAAGTGACCATTAGCTGTGGTTTTAAAGCTGCTCTTGCGGGAAACGGCCACAAGGCGGCAGCATTTCTACATTTCCATCTCTGGCATTTTGGGCAACAGAGCTTTCCTGGAAATCGTGTTTGTAGGCTGAAAATTAGAGTGGAATGTGCCAGGGAAAACCCCCAAGAGCTTATATCTGCTTACTTCTAGTTTGCTTTTTAAATATAATTTTTATTATTTATCAGAGCAAATTTGCGAAAAATGTGTGTGTTCTAGGTGTACAGAATCTGGCTCATTATACCTATGTATCGATCTATTCACCTTTGGATCCTTTCCCGTGTAGGTTATTACAGAGTGTTGAGTAGACCTCTCTTGGTATTCCATAGCTATTTTGTGATTATATATTTCATATATATTAGTACATGTCTGTTAACCCCCATATCCTAATTCATACATTCCTTACACCTTTCCATTTGGTTAAACATAATTTGGTTTTCTGAATCTGTGAGTGTCCTTCTCTTGGAAATTATTTCATGGGTATCACTTTTTATGTAACACCTATAAGTGATGTAAGAGGATATTTTTCTTTTGGTTTCTTTCTTACTTCAAGTTGGGTGACTATCTCTAGATCCTTCTATGGTGGTGTCAATGGCACTGTTCCATGCTTTTCCATGGCTAGTATTCCATTGTGTACATGGACGACTTCTTCTTGGTGCCTATTTCTGTTGCTGGACATTTTGGTTTCTTCCAGGTCTTGGCTCTGGTACATGTTGCTGCAGTGCAGGTTTGCCAGTCTGTGCCTTTTTGATTCAGGTCTACTCAGGTGATAGGCCCATCAATTGCCCTACCAGATCACATGGTAGCTCAATTTTTACCTTTAAACAAACCTCCATTCTCTTCTCAGTACTGGCTGTTACCAGGTTACATCCCACCAGCAGCTAGAGGGTACACAGTTCTCTAAAACCCCTTCAGCATTTATACTATGTAGCCTCTTTCTGCTGATGATCATTCTGACGACTGTGAGGTGAAAGTTTTTGTAGACTGGATTTGCATGGTTTTATTAATTCCTGATGTTAAGCATTTTCCCATGCCCTTTCTTTCATAACAGAAAAAAGAAAGAAAGAGAATACAAAATGTGCGTAAAATCTGGGTCTTGAAATTGTCGTTTTGATATATGCACATCTTTGAGATTTTTGCTCGATTTACGACCCAAGGATTTGTTTTGAGGGCAGGTGTCATTTACAGGCCTGCAATTATTTTGACTATCAAGTAACCATTAGTGCTGGGTTTAGAGCTGCTGTTGTGTGAAACGGCCACAAGGTGGCAGCAGTTCTCCTTTACCTATTCTGGTTACTAGAGCAACAGTGCCTCAAGGGAAGTCATGTTCTAGGTTCTCAATGAGAATGGAATGTGCCGGGAAAAAACCCCTTAAGTTTATATCTGACTACTTCTTGTTCGTGTTTTAAATGTAATTTTCATTTTTTATCACAGCAAGGGTGATTACAATTTTTTGCTTGTTCTAGGTGTGCAAGATGTTGTTGTTTTACATATATACATATATCTATTGTTCTTTGGATCCTTTTCCCATTGTAGGTTATGACACAATGTTGAGTAGTCTTCTCGTGGTATTCCGTGGGTCTATGGTGATTTTATACTTCACCTGTGTTTGTATATCTCTGTTTAACCCGGCATCCTAATGTATCCAATCCTCACACCTTTCCATTGGTGAACCATAAGTTTGTTTAATGAATCTATGATTGCCTTTCTTTGTGGAAATATCTTCACTGGTATCAATTTTTAGGTAACACCTATAAGTGATATCATAGGATATGTGTCTTTCGCTTTCTGACTTACTACAAGTTGCGTGATTACTTCTGGACTCATCTACTGTGCTGCAAATGGCATTGTGTCATTTTTTCCTTGGCTAATATTCCATCTGTACGTGTACCATTTCTTTGCCCACTCATCTGTTGGTGGACTTATTGTTTGCTTCCATGTCTTGGCTACTGTAGTACTGCTGCAATGCACATTTGCCTGCCTGTGTCTTTCCAATTCTGTCGGTTATACGTGCAGGAATGGGCCTGCTGGATCGTATGGCAGACAAACGTTTACCTTGTAAAGGCACCTCCATTCTGTTCTCATTAGTGGCTTTTACCAGGTTACGTCCCACTTAAAGATGAGGGTATGCACTTTTCCACAACCCATTCAGCATTTATTGTTTGTAGTTTTCCTGCTTATGTTTATTCTGACTGGTGTGGGCTGATACCTCTTTGTGGTTGGATTTGCATGCATCTCATAATCCCTTGAAATTGAGCTTTCAGGCATGTCCTGTTTTTCTTCAAACTGTGAGTACAGCTTACCTCTTCAAATGGTTTTCTTGAAGTATTTGCCTGATTTGGAAATATTTTGCCCATTACCTCCCTGAAGACATTTTGAGGGCAGGTTTCATTTACAGCCCTCCAGTACTTGTGCATAGGAAGTGATCATAAGCACAGGTTTTAAAGCTGCTGTGGCAGGTAACGGCCATTGGGTGGCAGCATTTCTGCTTTCCCCACTCTGGTAACAAGGGAAACAGACCTTTCTGCCAGTGGTGTTCCTCGGTTATACATTAGAGTGGAACGTGCCCGGATAACTCCACAAATGTTGATTTTTCCTTACTTATGTTTGGTTTCCAAATTGAATTTATTTCTTTTTATTGGAGTAATATTCCATTGTGTACATTGACCACTACGTCTTTGTGCATTCCTCGTTTGGCGGACATTTTTGTTGCTTCCAAGTGTTGGCTGCGGTAAATATTCCTGGAGTGCAAGATTGCTAGCATGTGTCTTTTTGATTCACAACCTCTCAGGCGATAGGCAGAGCAGTGGGTATGCTTGATTGAATGGTAGCTGAAGATCTACCTTTCCAAGGCACCTCGTTTTTGTTTTCATTACTGGCTCTTACCAGGTCCCACTTTGAAGCGAGGGTACACGTTGCTCCACAACCCCTTCAGCATTTATTCTTTGCAGAAGTTTTGCTGGTGGCCATTCTGACTAGTGTGAGCTGATAGGTTTTTGTAATTTGGGTTTGCATGTCTTCAAAAATACCAAAAAATTCATCATTTTACACGCCGTTTTCTTTTCTGTTAAAAATAGAATGTGAGTACAATATATCCCTTGAAATTGTCTTCTTGGAAGGTTGCCCTCTTTTGAATTTTTGGTCGATATTCGACCCCAGGATTTTTTTGGAGGGCAGGTCTCATTACAGAACTGCAGCTCTGGTGCATATTTAGTGGCCATTAGCACTGGGTTTAAAGCTGCTGTTGTAGGAAACGGCCAAAAGGAGGCAGCATTTCTCCAGTCCCAAATCTGGTTACTAGGGCAGCACAGCCTTTCTGGAAGTCGTGCTCCCAGGTTGTAAATTAGAATGGAATGTGCCAGGAAAACCCCCCGTAAGTTTATATCCCATTATTTCTTGTTCGTCTTTTAATTTTTTTAAATCGGGGTAATGATTAGAATATTGTTTATCCTAGGTGTATACAATCTGGTTCATTTGTACATTACATATGTATGTATGTGTTTGTATATATATATAATATATATTCATGTACAGATACTCTTCCCATGTAAATTATTGCAGAGTGTTCCATTGACCTCCCTTGCTATATGGTCGGTCTTTTTGATATATGTATTTAATAGGTATTTGTACACGTATGGTAACCCTAATCTTAATTTTCCATTTCCCCCACCTATCCTTTTAGATAAGAAAAGTTTGTTTTCTAAGTCTGTGAGTTTCTTTCCTGTGAAAATACCATCATTTGTGTCAGTTGTTAGATAACGCCTATAAGTGATATCATAGTATATCTTTTGCTTTCCGACTTACCTCACGTTCTGTCATTATCTCTAGGTTCATCTATGGTGCCTCAAAGAGCAGTGTTTCACTGTTTTCCATGGCTAATAATCCATTGTGTACATGGAGCACTTCTTCTTTATCCATTCATCCATTGATGGACATTTTGGTTGTTTCCGTGTCTTGGCTATTGTGAAAACTCCTGCAGTGAAGCTGTTGCAGCCTGTGCCTCCTCGACTCTGGTCTTCTGAGGTGAGAGGCTCAGCACTGGGCCTGCTGAGTGGAATGCTGGCTCAAATTCTACTTTTAAACGCAGCTCTTTTCTGTTCTCATTATTGGCTCTTACCACATTACATCTCACCAGCAGCTAGAGGGTACACGGTTCTCTAAAACCCCATCAGCATTTATTGTTTGTAGACTTTTGGCTGATGGTACTTGACTTGCGTGAGTTGAAACCTTTTTGTAGGCTAGATTTGCATGAGTCTAATAATTCCTGATGTTTAGCTTTTACCCTTTTTCCTTTTTTTTTAAATAGTGAGTAAAACTTAGCTCTTCCTACTATCTCCTTGAAAAATTTGCCAGTTTTGAATTTTTTTGGCCATTCCATACCTCTGCACAGTTCTTGAGGGCAGTTGTCCTTTACAGTCCTGCGTCCTTGTGAATGTTAAGTGACCATTAGCTGTGGTTTTAAAGCTGCTCTTGCGGGAAACGGCCACAAGGCGGCAGCATTTCTACATTTCCATCTCTGGCATTTTGGGCAACAGAGCTTTCCTGGAAATCGTGTTTGTAGGCTGAAAATTAGAGTGGAGTGTGCCAGGGAAAACCCCCAAGAGCTTATATCTGCTTACTTCTAGTTTGCTTTTTAAATATAATTTTTATTATTTATCAGAGCAAATTTGCGAAAAATGTGTGTGTTCTAGGTGTACAGAATCTGGCTCATTATACCTATGTATCGATCTATTCACCTTTGGATCCTTTCCCGTGTAGGTTATTACAGAGTGTTGAGTAGACCTCTCTTGGTATTCCATAGCTATTTTGTGATTATATATTTCATATATATTAGTACATGTCTGTTAACCCCCATATCCTAATTCATACATTCCTTACACCTTTCCATTTGGTTAAACATAATTTGGTTTTCTGAATCTGTGAGTGTCCTTCTCTTGGAAATTATTTCATGGGTATCACTTTTTATGTAACACCTATAAGTGATGTA